>NC_061901.1:9605849-9651907 GCF_905147765.1 Vanessa atalanta
TTTGCGACCTACGTTTTTACGAAAATCAGTACTAAAGAAAACCAAATGTAAGTACTTTGAAACTTTAATAGTAAATTAGAAATAATTAAAATGTCTATAGATCCTGATGTTATTTATAAGGCGCTCCGCCCGGTCCCCGAATTCGACGGGAACCCTAATATTCTTACCCGATTTATCAAAATATGTGACCAAATAGTGATACAGTATTTAAAAAATGAACCAGGTTACGAGTTTAGTAATTTATGTTTAACTAACGGGATTTTAAATATAATTACTGGCCCTGCCGCCAGGACAATTAACTCGAACGGGATTCCTGATAGTTGGGTAGGAATAAGGAACGCATGAATTAATAATTTTGCTGATCAAAGGGATGAGACAGCCCTATATAACGACCTTTCGTTACTCTCTCAGGGAAGCGATACTCCTCAGGAATTTTATGACAAATGCCAGACACTTTTCAGTACTATAATGACATATATTTCATTACATAAAAATATACCTACTACCATAGAAGCAAAACGTGATCTTTACCGGAAACTCACCCTAAAATCTTTTATTAGAGGTTTGAACGAACCTCTTGGCTCACACATTCGATGTATGAGGCCCGAATCCATTGAAAAGGCTCTGGAATTTGTACAGGAAGAAATCAATGTCATGTACCTACAGCGTCGGAGCAGTAATAGCGATAGAAAAAACTTTAATTTGCATGCCAATAATTCACATAAAGTACCTGTGTCTACGCCATTTATCTTACATAACCCCAATATGTTAGCATTGCCAAATACGAACTGGCAGAAGCCTTTGTCCTTCCAAACACCAATGCAGCCTTGGAAACCTAACATCCAGAATGGTGTACCTCAACGGCCTGCTTACCAGGTAAGTCACCCCCAACAGCGCTTACCTTACAATATGCCGTCTCGCACGCAGCAGATTTTCCGTGCACCACCACACAATTATAACGCGCAGAATAGTAGTTTTAGGATACAGGGTAGACCACCCCAGTCTCAACAAAACCTGGGACCTAAACCTATGAGTGGCGTTAGCCATTACGTAGCTAAGCCTTTTCCACCCGCCATTAGAGGACATGATTGGACAAAGTTTGGCAATCCACCCCCTTCTAGCTACTTCAAATCTAGGGAAATGAATTATAATGAAACATAGGACTATAATGACCAAAATCCTGACTTAGATTATTACTATGACCCCAATGAGTACTATTACTCATCCCACGACTATGACTATGACTATGACTATTATTATAACACAAATATTCCAGACTACACTTACGAATCCAGCTCATCACACATAGAACAACCCCCTCTTACAGAAATTGAACCGAAACTTTCATCTTTAGGAGAGCAGGATTTTCACAAAGGACGTCCCAATACGGGACAAAAATAGAGTTGATAGAGAATCTAAAAAGGAGTTGAGATATATACAGATCGCGGACCCCCCTCTTAAATTATTGGTGGACCCGGTGGCTAATCAATCTTTTTTAAGCCCTGACGTAATTAAGCAATATTTTTCTTGTGTTCCACTTAACTACGACCCCTTTGAGGTAACAAACTCTCAAGTTACTTCGTATCATGAACACTCTATCACAATTCCACAATTTGCAGAATTTAATGAACAAAGGAACCTAAAGTACTTCATTTTTAAATTCCATACCTATTTCGACGGTCTAGTAGGACTAGGACGTTCCGACAAACCTATTTGTTATGCCTCGCGAACTCTCAATGACAGTGAAATTAACTATGCCCCGATAGAAAAGAATCTCTTAGCTATAGTTTGGGCTACAAAATACTTTAGGCCTTACCTATTTGGACGAAAATTTAAAATAATAACCGATCACAAACCCTTACAATGGCTAATGAATGTTAAGGAACCCAACTCCCGACTGACTAGATGGAGACTGAAACTTGCTGAATATAACTATACTATACAAATCCGGCAAATCTAACACCAACGCCGACGCTCTATCTCGTATAGAGATTAATAATGAAACGACTGACTCAGTAATAGTTAACGTATCTGAAAGACCGGCCTCTCCTTCGGGTTCTACCATAATAACTGCCCACACTAGTGCTGAAAACCCTATCCTTGAAATTCCCATCACTGACGAACCACTTAATAAATTTCATAGACAAATACATATAACTATAGTAGGTGACATGAAACGTAAACCGACAACGACAAAACCTTTTGAAACTCACACTAGGACATTAGTACAGGTATCAGAATCTAATCTGGAACAAGATGTTGTAGACGTAATAAAAGAATTTGTTAATCCAAAAATTAAGACAGCTCTTAGAATTACCCCTCCATTAGGTATGTATTCTGTTTTACCTATAATTCAAAATCATTTCCGTAGTTCTTCTATGAATTTAGTCTTAGCAAAGGTAGAGCTAGAAGACGTAAAAGATTATCTTAAACAACAGGAAATAATTAAACACTATCACGATGGAAAGACAAACCACCGAGGTATTAACGAGTGCTCAAAGTCAAAGTCAAAGTCAAAAATCTTTATTCAATATAGAAGTGTTTGCACTTGCTTATTGATTGTCAAAAATCTACCACCGGTTCGTAATTTAGCACCTCGGACCTGAGAAGAACCGGCGAAAGAAACTCAGCGGGATATATTTTTTTTAATTTTTTTTAACCATTTTCCATGTAGGTACAATGATAAGTATATTTTAGTTGTTTGAAACAGCCTGGAGGCGATCATTTCATTCCCAAGGTGTGCAGTCAACTAAAAAGTCATTAGTGTTGTAATATCCTTTAGCACACAAACGCTCTTTAACGACTCTTTTGAATTTTATAATTGAATAATTTTGAACGTTTTCTGGGATCCTGTTGTAAAAACGTATACATTGCCCCAAAAAAGAGTTACTAACCCTGTGTAATCGGGTACTTGGAGTAACAAGTTTATTCTTGTTCCTAGTGTTAATAGAATGTACGTCACAATTTCTGGGAAAATCATTTATGTTTTTGCGTACATACATAACATTATCAATAATTATGTAAATAAAGGCCCTGAAAAAACATCAGGGGAAAACGGGAGGAACAAATATGACTAGAATTGACCTTTGATGACAAACGGGGTTTTTAGCCGGTAAGAGTCCGGCACTGCCTGGGCCATCCATTCCCAGGCGTCCATGAGGGATTTTCCCCGTTTGTCCTAACGTAACTTTAGCAAAAAAATAGAGGGAGCAAAGTTTTAAAAAAAAAAAAAAAAACCTAACCTAACCTAACCTTTTTTTTTTTTTTTTTTTTTTTCTCGCTGGAAAAACGCGTTACGCGCTTCCCCCACGTGATGGAAGGTGGGGGGGTGTGTGGGACTCCCCGGAGCCCTGGACGCCGAGTGCGCCCAGGTACGCCGGGTTTACCCACTAAAAAACCAGCGGTACCCTCTCCGTCTTTCGGCGGGCGCCACGGGATCGCTTGCGCATGCTACCGTGACGCCCTGACGGTCGGCCCGCCTATGCGGGCCTCCAACACCTAGAGGGGATTCTCGGGGTACTGAGACCCCCCCTAGTCCCTGCGACGCCTATTGAGGCGGGGGGAGAAGGTGCGCGTAGCGCTTCTTCCTCCTCCCCGGTCGTCTTCGGCGGAGCGGGTCTGCAGCGGCATCCTCTTCCCGCTCCCGCTCCGCGGCTTCCTTCTGCGACATCACGTTTTCGCAGAAGGAGCGCATCTCCGACCAACACGTCTCACTACCGAGCATTTCGTTGACGATGCTCGGCAGCGAGAGGTCTCCGCCCATAGTCGCCGCAAGGGTGTGCCTCTGGGGCCCCCACGCAGCACACTCACTCAGGGTGTGGTGCGCCGTGTCGACTGGCGCACCACACTCGTGGCAGGAGGGTGACACCTCCCGCCGCGCTATCCCGTGCAGGTACTTACCGAAGCATCCGTGCCCGGTAAGTACCTGCGTCATCCTGAAGGTGAGTGTGCCCTTCTTCCTCTCGACCCAGCGACTCAAGTGGGGCCGGATCGCCTCCACTGTCGCCAGGCCCGCCGTGGGTGACCCCAGATCCTCCTGCCATCGGGCGATCAGGGCTCGCTGGGCTAGAGCCCTGATCCGCCCGACCTCCGCCGACCCTGGACGGTCGCCGCGGTTCCTCGCCTCGACCCGGAACCGGTACACTTCCGTGAGCACCTCCGCCTGGAGCTCCCAGGGCGGATCGCCCGCGAGAAGTGTCGCCGCAGCCCACGACACCGTACGGTACCCTTTGATGCCTCTCACCGCTATGACCCTCTGCGGCTTACGCAGCAGGGCCCGGTTGTCAGCGGTGAGGGCGTCGACCCAGATCGGGGCACCGTGCAGCGCCATCGACCTCACTACACCGGAATATAGACGCCGGCATAGCGATCCCGGCCCCCCCACATTCGGAAGGAGGCGGCCGAGAGCGGCGGCGGCGTTGATGAGCCTCGGGCCGAGATGGACAAAATGCTGCCCGAAGCTCCATCGACCGTCCAGGATGAGGCCCAGATACTTCATCTGGGCCTGCACCTTGATCACCGTCCCCCGGACGGTGATACTCGCCCCTCGTGGGGGTCCTTGCCGTGGACCGTGGCACAGGAGGGCCTCCGTTTTGGATATGGAGACCCTCAAGCCCAGCATTCCCATACGGTCCACGGTGAGAGCCGTTCCGACCTCGGCGAGGCGTGCCGCCTCCCGAAAGTCCCGCCCAGTCGCCGTGACGAGGGTGTCGTCAGCGTAGCACAACACCCCCATCCCGGGAAGGACGGGAGCTCGCAGGAGCCAGTCGAAACCGACGTTCCACAGGATTGGGCCGAGAACCGACCCCTGTGGAACGCCGCAGCCTACCCGACGCCGGACCAGCCTCCCATCGACCCCCGCCCAGAGGACCTCCCTGTCCTGGAGGTACGCTTCCAGCAGCCTCCTGAGATAGGTCGGCACCCCATGGTATTGGAGTGCCTCCCGTATCGTCTCGAAAGGGAGACTGTTGAAGGCGTTCGCCACCGCCAGGACGACTTGCCCCCGGGCCACCGCTTCCGTCGTCCGAGTCTTCAGGGCGTCCAGGGCGTCGACCGTCGACCGGCCCGCCCTGAACCCGTACTGAGCCTCTGAGAGACCCGGACCGACCTCCTCGAGGTGCTGAACGAGACGGGCTGCGAGGACCTTCTCGAAGAGTTTGCCCGTCTCGTTCAGCAGCACTATTGGCCTGTATGCCGAAGGGGAATCCATCGGCCGACCTTCCTTCGGCAACAGGACCAACTTTCCTTCCTTCCAAGGCTTCGGAAACTGCCCGCTGCGCAGGCACTCGTCGAACAGCTCCCGAAGCCTTGCACCCAGGAATTCCAGGGCGTCGCACAGAACACGCCCTGGAACCCCGTCCGGACCCGGCGAACCTTTTTTTTTTTAGTTTTACTAGGAGGAAATGCATTGACGCATTCCGCCCGGCCGAAGGGGGTTGACCGGGACGGATATGTGGGACTCCCGGGGCAGAAGGCCCCGTCCTACCCACTAAAACCTCCTAGAATTTCCGCCTCTCCGCAAGGCGACAGGGCTACGGGAACGCACGTGGCTCACCACCGTGGCCCTGCCAGCGGCCGTCGCTGTAAAGGGGCGACTCGCCACGAAAGGCACGCCAGGGTGTTTCGGCGCACCTTCCGTCTCCGCCTCCATAAGAACCGCGACGGACTCCCCCCGAGTCCGCCACTGGAGGCTAGGCGGCGACGGATGTAAATTTCCGCCGCCGTCCACACTGTGTGTCACGTCCGGTTACTGCATCCGGCCTAGGTGGTCACGGCGCCGTCGACCAGGTCTCCGTCGACGTATTGGAAGCGAATCGGGATCGTCCTCCCGCTGTCGCTCCGCCTCTTCCTTCGCGGACATTACGGCCTCACTGAAGACCCGTAATGCCGCCCACGCCTCTTCGCTCGCGACCACCTTTCGAATAATGGCCGGAAGCGATATGCCCAATCCAATGGCCGTGGACAGGGCTGCGCGAGGCTCCGCCCAGGCTGGGCACTCTGCGCGCGTATGCTCGGCCGTGTCCACGGCTCCGTCGTCGCAATGAAGACATACCACCGACGGCTCTCTCCCGACCACTTCGCACAGGTATTTGGCGAAGCAGCCGTGACCGGTTATGAGCTGCGTCAGGTGGTACGTCAGTGGGCCGTGTTTGCGATCGACCCACTCTCTCAAGACCGGGCGAATCGCCGCCACGAGTTCCCCACCGGCATCCGGAAATCGTAGCCGATCCTCCCACTTCTCCATTAGGCGGTGTTTTGCCTCATCTCTCCACCGTTGTATCTCGCCCGGATGGGGTCGAGTTCCTCCTGCTCTTGCAGCCTTGGCTCGCCAGTAGACGCTCGAGTTGATCTCGGCCTCGAGGTCCCATGGCGGGCTTCCGGACAGCAAGCCGGCCGCGGTGTATGACACCGTCCGGTACGCCCGAGCCGCCCTGAGCGTCATCGCCCGCTGCGGACGTCGCAGCGTGGTGACGTTGCGAGCGCTCAGAGCGTCCGCCCATATCGGCGCGCCGTATAGTGCCATCGAACGCACCACGCCGATGTAGAGTCGTCTGCAGGAACTCCCCGGTCCTCCGACGTTGGGTAAGATGCGCCCCAACGCTCCGGCTGCAGCCACCAGTCTTGGGGCCAAGCGCCGGAAATGCTCCTCGAACCTCCACCTGCCATCGAGGACGAGTCCCAGGTACTTCATCGTCGACCCGATGGTGATGGAAGTTCCGCCGACAGTTATCGTCAACCCTTGAGGTGGCGCGTTCCGAGGTCCATGGAAGATTAGGGCCTCGGACTTGTGCAAGGCCACCTCGAGGCCCAGAGCACGAATGCGGTGGACCGCATGTGCCACTCCCGCCGTGGCGAGATATGCCGCCTCACGAGGGGTTCTGCCGCGGGCCGACACGAGGGTGTCGTCAGCGTAGCAGGTCACACTGACCCCCCGCAACGTGGCCCCGCGCAGCACCCAGTCGTAGCCGATGTTCCACAGTAACGGCCCCAAAACCGAGCCCTGTGGAACACCGCATGTCATTGCCCTCCTGCTGATACCATCCATCGTCGGGAACGCCACCGCCCTGCCGGAGAAGTAATCGGCGACGGTTCGCTGCAGGTAGTCCGGAACGTTGTGGTACCTGAGAGCTTCAAGCACCACTTCCCAGGGCAGAGTGTTGAAGGCGTTGGAAATATCCAACGATACTGCCAGCAACACCCCACCCCGAGAGACCTCCTCCTCTGCGAGCTCCCTCAGCCTGGCGACTGCGTCCAACGTGGAGCGGCCCCGGCGGAAGCCGAACTGTGAATCGCTCAGGCCCGGCACCATGCTGCCGACCAGACGAGCTGCGATTATACGCTCGAAGAGCTTGCCCGCCTCGTCGAGCAGCACGATGGGTCGGTAGGCCGACGGCTGATCGGGGGCTCGTCCCTCCTTGCGGATGAGTACGAGCCTTCCCGTTTTCCACCGGTTCGGAAACCTACCCTGTGCCAGGCAGGCGGAAAACAGCCGGCACGTGCCGTCGCCCAACTGCTCCAGCGCGATCGTCAGCGCGCGTCCCGGTATCCCGTCAGGCCCGGGGGCTGTCCTTTTCGAACGGAGCTTCAGGACAGCCGCGCACAACTCCGCCTCGGTAACCGGGGACGCTTGGCCCGCCATCTCTCCGACGTATTCCGGTTCCATCGCCGGTGGGACGAACGCTCCTCGCCGCGGGAAGAGCTCCTCCGTGATTCGTCCCAGAAGCTGCGGCTGGATGGTGGTGGTGAGTGGGGGTGTCCAGGGTCGGAGCTTCTGTCTCACGACCCGATACGGTCTCCCCCACGGATCTGCATCGAGTGAGGCGAGCCACTCTACCCACGCCGCTTCCTTCGCCTGCGCGATCGCCTTCCGGAGTGATACGCAAGCCTCCCTGTAGGAGGTGTACAGAGCCTCCTCCAGGTTGTGATCGCGTATCCGTCTCCTCCTGGACCTGGCGTATTGGCGACGGGCCGCAACGCACGCTCTCCGTAGCGTCCGCAGTTCCGGGCGCCACCAGTACACACGACGACGTGGAGTCTGAGACTGCACCCTCGGCATCGCCACATCGCAAATGCGGAACAGGGCGGCACCGAGTCGGTCAGCCTCTCGGTCGACCTGGACGACCGGATCGGAACCGGCGCACCAGGCCTCCACGATGGCCGCCTCCTTTGCCAACTGGCTGTCGAGGCGGCCCAGACTCCACCGCGGACCTTCTGACCGCTCAACAGCGGGCTGGACGACGGGAACCGCGGAGACATCGAATCGGATATATCTATGATCCGACAGAGTCTCCACCCCCGTCTCCACCCTCCAATCCCGAACACGGCGGGCTAGGGCGATGGACGCGAACGTTAAGTCCACGATCAACTCGCCCCGCTGCCGCACGCACGTGCTCTCCGATCCACTGTTGATCGTCGCGAGCCCCAGTGACACGGCCCACTCCTCTAGCACCTCTCCTCGGGCATCGGTCGCAGGGGAACCCCAAGCCGTGGATTTGGCATTGAAGTCCCCCGCGACTATCACCGGTCTCAGTGAAACCTGCCCGACCAAAGCCCCGACCTCAACGAGAAGTTGTTCGAACTCGGCGAGACTCCGGTTGGGAGAGGCGTAGACTCCTACGAACGCGTTACCGTGCACAATTGCGGCCACGCACCCTCTGCCTCTTGCGACCCAGTCGATCGCTGGGGAACCGGCGATAGCGGGAGCAACGATGGAAATTACTCCCTCGTGGTCGGATACCCAGTCGTCCCGTAAATGAACGACGTAGGGTTCCGCCACCACTGCCACTCCGATTTGCCACTCCGCCATGCTCTGGACTAGAAGGTCCTGGGCTCGGGCGGAGTGGTTCAAGTTGGCCTGGAGACAACGCAGGGCCATTAGTGTGCGGTCTCCATGGGCTCCTCAGTCCGTAGGGACACGGTGACGGGCCCTTTCGTCACCGCACCTCCCGTTCTTTTGACAGGGCGAGCTCTGCTGCCCTGGCACGCCTTACTGCCCAAGGCGTGCGTCGCCGGTTTACCGGCCGCTGAGCACAGGATGCAGTTCGCTTCAGCGGCGGTGCATTCGCGGGCCTTGTGGTCGGGTTGGCCGCAGCGGAAGCACAAACGGCTGCGGTCCACACCCCTGTCACAAGCGGCCCCCATGTGCCCTCCCTCTTGACACCTGTAACAGCGGAGTGGCCTCGGCTCGAGCAATAACACCCGCGCCGAGATCCACCCCACTCTGACTCTGCCGGCCACAATAACCTTCTTGGCCGCCGCGACTGGGCAGCTGAGCCACAGCGACCTGCAGCCGTTGGCGCTCCGGACGACCACGCCCGGCCTGATAGCGCCCTCGGAGCAACCTCCATCTTTGGCGACCGCTGCCACCACCTCCTCCGCCGTCACTGAGTCGTCCAGATCCACGACCCTGATCTCGACGCATTTCGTCGGTCGGTGGATCTGGACCTCGTCCGGACTCAGGACGTCGCGGAGCTTCGCCGCAAGGGCGTCCACCGACTTCTCCGCGTCGACGGTGCCCGGCGGGATTTCTAGCATCCGCGCTCCAGTGGCCGTTGTCCTGAAGCGCACCGCAGTCAAGCCGACCTCGCTCAGCTTGATGCGGCTCTTCGCTTGCTTCAGGACAGTTTCGTACTTCAATCCTTTCTCCTCAGCACCGGGCTTCAGGGTGATGGTGATCACCGCGGTGCGAGGAGGGCGAAGTTTCCCTTTAGGGGCCTTCCTCTTCACATGACTCGAATCCGATTTCGTGGTCTTCGTCTTGTTCTTCTTGGCCGCCTTGCTCGGTTGTTTTTGAGCAACGGCGGCCCACGATAGCGACGAACTGCCTGGTTCTGCAGATGGAGGGGCAGTTTTCTCCTTTGCTGTCGCTGTTGTTGCTGCAGCTTCTTGTGCAGCCATGTTCGGCCGTTTTGCCTTCTTCTTCTTCTTCTTTTTCGTGACAGCATCGGCGGGCGACTCGGATGGTGTCGTCACCCTCGATGTTGCGACTGCGGTCTGGGCTGATTGTCGGTCGGCGGCCAGCGGAGGTCGCAGCCGGGGCTCCGGAAGGAGCCGGCGCTCGATGCCCTCCATCCGGGCATTCAGCATTGTGCTAAACTGCTCCCGGTTGGAGCGCAGCGCCTCCTCCATGACACGCTGGATGTTAGCGTCATCCATCTTCGCCGGCTGCGTGCGCATCAGTGCCACTTCCCGGCGCAGCTCGGCCAGCTGACCAGATAGCTGCGCGTTGGCTGCTTCCAATCGCGCAACTTCCTCCGTGATGGTCAGGGCTCTGAGGTCCGCTACCGCGCCTTTGATGGAATTCGCGGCAGCCTTTAGAGCCCTGACGAACGTGCCCTTTAGGTTGCCGGATTTATCGGCAACTTGCAGCACCACGTCCAACGCTTCTTGGACGGCTGCGTCCAGAGCAGCTGACGTCTTCGCCGCCTCGTCAGTGGACACGTCCGGTTGACGCCTCCTGTTACGGGCCACCCTCTCCTCCATGGCCACCTTGGCCGCTTCATTATAAGCGGCCAGCGCGTCTTCGGTTTCCCGTCTCTCCTCCTTCTGGGACAGGGTGCTCAGCTCCTCCATTGACTTGCCCAGTCCGACGTATCTTCCGTGGGTAGATGGTCTTCCACGCCCCCTTTTGTTAGCAGGCTTTAACCACCTGCTAATAGAGGACTCCGAGTCGCTACGCTGTATTGTGGCGTCGCTATCGGAGTCCGAGAGGGTGTCTTCTCTGTGGGGCCGCTTCTCTCCTTTTCTTCTTTCGTTGCCGACCGACGAGACCGACTCGAGAGAGAGTCGTTCTAGCCGGACGACGGGTACCTTGGGTGCGCCTGGGTCGTTGGTTTTGGTGTGCGCCATCGGGGCGCCCACTTCCACCACCATGTCAACTTGTCCTGTAATCGTGTCTGTGTCCGTTATGCTCGCGGTATGGTCGTCGGGAAAAATCGATAATGCATCTTTGTCCCCCCCAGAATTCGAAGTGGGACAGCCCGATCCGTGAAGCGGATCGGAGAGGGATTGGCACCCTCCTGGGGTAGTTTTACTTTGAGCTGCATTCATTTTTAAAAATTTTGCCGGGGCTGCCGGCAGGAAGAAGGAAGGATAGGAGGAGGAAGGAATAAGGATGTGGAAGGGTGGGAAAGGAAACGCAGTCGGGACCGAAATACCCTTCGGCCATGCATCCCATCGCGCTGCGAGGCCACTTGGGATTCGGGGTGATTTTTTATCGAGGTTTTCTTCCTCAAAAACAACAAAACAAAATTTACAAATTTATATACACCTAATTAACAAATAACAAAATAAAAATGAAATATGTATAACAACTACGACTAGATATTTACAAATATACAACACCCTCATTTGCCACGAGGCCGCGCACACAGTCCACTCTGGTGATCAGAGAAGGACCGGGGGCGACCCGTGGCCTAACCGCCGCGTCAGTCTTAGCCGTGGCCGGCGAGTAAACTCGAGCCGGCCCCGTTGCCCAGGGTACGCCACGAGGAGGCGACTGACATGTACCCCCGGACCCGGCGAACCTAACCTAACCTAACCTAACCTAACCTAACCTAACCTAACCTAACCTTTGGATTTTTCTGCCCAGTGGTTTGGATTTAATTACAGTTTTAAACAGTTTTAAATAGTTGTTCACGTTGTTCTGTACCATTACTAGTAATTCTGTACCGCACCATAAATTCTGAGTATGCAGAAATTTTGCAGCAAAACTATCAGAGCCTAAACCCTTTTAAATTTTTTAAATATAACAGAGGACATCGGAGTTACGAAGGTTTGACTGGTTTTCGGGGAAAACTTTTCCCTGGTTTTCCGGAGAGCCCGTGACTTAGCTAGATTCTATAGACACCAAAAGTCAAAAACCGGTGGAAAATCTATTTATCAGGAATTAATACTTCAATTTTACAAGTATAATTCAAATTTACAAGCATAAATAAAGAATTGTTATCTATAATCTCGGACTCGGACTTTGTTTTTATCGTGTTTACCGGCGTCGTATATTATTCGTTCGCTCGCTTGGTATTTTGCCGCGACTATGCTTATCGCATTTGTTATTTAAACGTTTAATGTTATAAAAAAAAAAAAATATATTTAGATTTATTTGGATCTATTACGAATTAAAATTATAATATGTAAATTAAAAATAAATATCAAATTTATAAATAATAATAATAAATATTTTTAGATAATTTTAATTTATTGAAAAAACCGTGTTGAGCGACTTTGTTAGTGTTTATAACTTAACATAAATCAAATTTAAATTTCAAACATTATAGCTAAAAACGAATTTACAAACATAAATTTATACAGACCTATGAGAATTGTTATTGTTAATGTTTATCTGACTCGAAGCGGGCTGTTTTTTGCTCGCATTAGTGTCCCATTGTGTTGAGCGACATTGTATGTTGTCCTTATTTATTTTTTTCTGAAGAATTTATGACGCTTATCGCATCGTTGTTGTCAAGCTAAAACATATTTTAATTGAGTTTCAAATTTACTAAAATATTTATTTTTCAAAAAAAAAAAACATTGTTAAATCTTCTAAATAGACCTGGGTACCTTTACATACCCTAATTAGTAAAATAAGTTGACCCTATTTTGACTGTTTTCTTTAAAGAATTACAAAAATATTAAAGACATATTTTATTTAAACTTGTAAATTCTATCTACGATCCCGGCGACTCGAGCGTCCTCCTTATCGCGTCGCTATTGTTTTCATCAATAGTTTATTAAAATATTTATATTTTAAAATTATATATCTATTACTTTATACATATATATATATATATATATAAATAGTGTCGGACGGCGTTGTGTGTTCGTAGTGTGTCGTCACCGGTTTATGTAGTCATATTTTTAAGGATCTGTTGTCTTGGTTGTTGACCTGTATTCTTTTAATCTTGTTTCGTTTTATTATCTTAGATTATATATCTAAAATAGATTCAACCGAGACAAGACACGGCAAATTCGGCAAGAGACAGGTGTCGAAATTCTAGGTGTTTTCATTTAAATTCATTATGTTATTTGTAGTTTATATGTATGATCATCAATAGATGGCGCTGTACGTACTTAAATCGCGCTATCGTTTTGTTTCTTACAAATGATAAGGTATTTAGTTTCTTTATGTAATGATTATTGTGTCTTGTGTTGAGTAATAAAGTATATGTGCAGTGCAAAGTGTTTTGAATTGGAGCCCTACGGATCAGGTGTAGTGTATAGAATAGTGTATAGTGTCGAACATTATGGTGCCGAAACCCGGGAACAAACTGTAAGTAATAGATACTAAGTTAAAATCAGTGAAAATAAGGACATAGTGCAATTCGCGGTAAAAAATAACTTAGTTAAATTCAGTGTTCGTGGACTTATAATAATTTCGCTTCAAAAAGACTTAGTTAAAATTCGTGTTTGTGGACTTGTAAAAATTTCGCTTTAACCCTTATGTGAGTGACGAGGTACCCGGGTACCTTTGGCTATTTTAAATTTAAAAAAAAGTATGTTTTACGCCCCGTAGGTACCTGTAACTTCGTGAGAGCTCCTAACTATTTATAAATTACATATCTTTTAATGTTTTGACCAAGTCTATTATTTACAATGTTTTGTGGAAACCAAAACATATTTTAAACTCACAATCGAGTGACAAGGTACCCGGGTACCTCTTTGTGTGTTGTATGACTATGAAAAAAGCATTTATAATTTCGTATTAAAATTAAATAATAAACATGTTTTATTTTTATAATAGTTACAAATTCTTTGTTCATACAGAATTAGTACAGCTCTCGAAGCAGGTGTTACATGTTGGACGAGTTACTGCATGTTCATCACAAATTGGTTTTCTGCAGTTGGTGCAAGCTTTTCGAGTTTTTCTTTGCTTGCGTTTGAGTTCTCTGCATAGGTAACAACTTCCGACGACTGCAACACGCCCGGTAGAATCTCGTCTAGTCTGACTTATAGAAGTTGTAGATCCAGAAGAAATTGACGGCCTAAGTTCTCGACCAAGCACGTCCTGCATTGCAGATCTCACATGTAATTTTGATGTCACAATGCAATTTTTTGATCTCTCTTCTATATTTTTACTACACAGTTGTAGACTCAATGATTTTAAAAATTTTCTACGTCTGTCACTCGAGGTCAATTGTGGGTTATGTTCCATGTAAATGATATATGCCGCCAAAGCTGCAATGTCAATGATGTTGTAAAAAAGTGCTAAAGGCCACCGATTTGTTCTGCGTTTTACAGTATATTCTGCTAAAAGCTTATCCATGTTATCCACTCCACTTTTGGTTTTATTATAATATAAAATTATTTCAGGCTTGGCAGTTTCCTTATAACTTTCAATTACTGGTGATATGTGCATTGATGACAACATTATTACTGCTTTCTTTTTTTTAGGTACGTAAGAGCATACAGTTGCTGCTTTGCTAAATGCGAAGTTAGAGGAATAAATCGACCTCTCCTTGTGTGCTTGCATATTTGCAGGAAGAAACCGTTTATTTTTTCTTACCGTTCCAACAAGTGTCATATTCCATGAATTCAAGGAATGAGCCAGTTGCAGCGACGTAAAAAAATTATCCGTAGTTACATTGAGCCCTGAATTTTTATATTTAGCCACTAGATCTAATACAGTGCATTCTCCTACATTTGTTTGACGCATGCCATCACTTGACTTTCCTGTATATATTAGTCCATTTAGGGGGTAGGAATTATTTGCATCACAAGCCCAGAATATTTTTATGCCATACTTTTCTGGTTTTGATGGCATGTATTGAGTAAAGCGAGTCCGCCCACGATATCCATATAGCTGTTCGTCAACGGTAATACATTCACGAGGCTTGTAGAGTTTTTTCAAATTTGAAATAAACATAGTCCAAATATCTCGTATAGCAGCGGCTTTATCAGCTAACAAACGTTCAAGGCGCGTTACATCATTATCAAACCTTATGAAGCGTAGCAGCATTTTGAATCTATCATGGGACATCGCAGCACGAAATAATGGTAAGTGACTGGATTTCCAAAGTTCAGTCAAATGCTCTTTATTAGATCTATGCACCCCACTAAAGATTAGAATACCAAAAAATGCATCCAATTCTTGTTCTGTGAATGGTTTGAATATTTTTTGTTTTGGTCGCTTGCTAATATCAGGGTAATTTTCCATAAGTCTATTATTGTATGCTTCAGTAACCTTTGTCCCTTTACGATTAGTTTCCCTCAAGATTATGTCACACATTTCATTGGACAATATATTTTTGAATATTTCCATTTGATTATAAAGTTTACTGAAAGATGCAGCTCCGCCCCGTTGGCGAAGAATATTTCGGTTACTAGTTTGTGTTCTGGGAAGTGGTTCAGACTGCCACCGCGTTCCATCTTTTGCAATAAGAATATTTTCAAGCGATTCCCCTTCAAAACTCGCATCGGAATCGTAAGAATCAATCTCATTTTCGACTTCAGCTTCTGGCTCAACGTCCGAAATTTCAAATCTACTCTCTTCAACCAAAGGAATATAATCATGTTCATTATCAGAAGCAACAAACTCACCCTCGTCACTAGAAGATTCTTCTAATATCGCTAGTAATTCTGTTGAATTATATCTTCGAACACGTGATCTTTGTTGAGAAGTACTCGCTCCGATATTCATAATGAAATAATTATAAACTCACAAAATATAAATATACTCGAACAATAGAAACAAACGTATGCAGTCAAATGTCAAGCACGATGCAATGAATGGATTCAGTGTTTCTTGCGCGTCGATAACCATGTACCGCACTCCACTTCTCCTCCACTTTGTTCGCCACAGATTGTCAACTGTTTAGCTTAGCTAAAATAATAATATTCAAAGTATATGTAACACAAAAGCAGACCTTGATTGTTTACATTACTTATAAACTGTATGAAGGTACCCGGGTACCTCGTCACTCTGTTAAAGGTGTTTTACTTGTCACTCACATAAGGGTTAAAAAGACATATTAAATTCAGTGTTGTACGGACTTAGAAAAAATTCACTTTAAAAGGACTTAGTAAAATTTAATGTGTGCATTGACTTTAAAAGTTTACCTCTCAAGGAAATAGTTAAATTTCGCCTGTAAATTTATTTATAGAATAACTTTTGAACTTTATAAGTATTCTTGATCTGTGAATACTTTAGACAGTTTGAACAATTATTAACGACAATAGTGAACCTTTATTGTGTACTAACTTTATAAACTATTGAAAATAAAGATGCAGTCATTAATTCGCGTGCAAGAAGATCGGTTAGAAAATTTAATATGGACAGAAAGAAATTTTAAAAAATCACCCAAAGAGAGATTGACTAAAGGTTATATTGAATCAAGGTTGGAGTCAGTAGAAACATTATGGAACGAATTTAAGTCCGATCATCGCGAAATTGTAAAGAACGCTACTAAAGATATTAAAAAGGAAATCTCATATTTTACTGAAGATTTTTACGAACAATTTGAAGAATTTTACACTACCTACAAGTCATTATTAAAAAATAAACTCGAACAATTTAAGTCTACAAATGAGGCTGATAATTTATTTATTTATGTACCAACAGAGTATACAGAAAATTATATAAATGAAAATTGTGTACAAAGGGATAACTTATCTCTAACAAGAGATCTCTTCCAGAAACCCTGAATTTAGTGGAGATTATTTGTAATACATATTTATGGTGTAGGTACAATATCAATTAGTTTTATAATGTTAGTGTTTCTATGTCAACTACGGGATCGTGTTCAATGCAGAGTGATGTTCATTTACCATTAATTAAACTACCCTCCTTTAATGGAAAATATAACGAATGGCAATCTTTTCATGATTTATTCGAAAGTTTAATTCACAACAATAAAAAGTTAAAGAATGTACAAAAACTTCATTATTTAAAAGGTTGTTTGAATGGCGAACCCGAAATCTTACTACGCAATTTAACAATTACTGATGCGAACTATGAAGAGGCGTGGATACTTTTGAAAAAGAGATACGATAATAAAAGATTTAATTGTAATGCTATTTTAAAGACACTGTTTTCCATTAAACAAATGAGTCATGAATCGGCTAATGGAGTAAAATTTATTCTTGATACTACGTTAATCTTGATACTTTTTGCGGGTAGGCGTTGAAAAGAATAACATCACCTCTGTTTTGAAATTATAGTTTTTATTTAATTAAATAGGATATAATACGCAAAAAGTAAAAAATATGTACTGATAGTTCACGATTCCATCCAGCAAATATTATCCTGTGCTAATCTGCGTTGCCAAACGCCATTGAAGAGTGTCCAATATTTTGATCACAAGTGAATTAACCTCAATGGAGTCGATTAAAGATATATTGGCCTCAATGGCTGAACAATTCAATACGACGATGAAGGACTTCCAGCAAGATCTCCAAAAAACTAATTCTCCAGCCACTCCCTCTTCTCTCGCTACGGAATTTGCCGCTTTTAAAACCTTCGTCGCCACGGCTTTGAATTCTCTCCAACGTCAGGTGGAATTATTTACATGTGAGTTTGACCGACTTGAAATGCGTTCCCGAAGGAAGATGTTGCTGTTCCACGGCGTGCCTGAAGAGAGGTCGGAAGACACCTCGGCGCGGGTGACTAACCTTGTCGCTGAACATCTTGATATCGACCAGTTTTCTACAACCTGCATCAAAAGATCCTATCGACTGGGTCGTACAACAGAGACAAAACCTCGTCCTATTGTGGTTAAGTTTTCGGATGTGTCTGTGCGAAGTAAGGTCTGGTTCGCAAAAACAAAGTTCAAGGGTACCGGTGTTACGCTGTTCAAGTTCTTGACCAAAGCCCAAAAATTAATTATTTTTAGCGACGAGACGGCATTTTAGAGTGGACAAGTGCTGGACGCGTTATGGAGTTATACACGTTATTGTTCCAGACGGATCGCGACATAAAATCGAAAGAATGATGGATTTCGAGAAGATTGTCGCTTTATCAAACTCAAAATCTGCCGTGCAACGTGTCGCAGCCACTAGTAAGCCGTCAGATAATAAGACCCCACTTTTACGAGCTAAGAGAATGGTAAAAAAGTAGTTGTTTATTTTCACTCAAGCTCGAATTGTATAGATGTTCTTATATGATTTTGCAACCGATGTGTTTATTACCTATATGATTTGTATACTACAGTATAGTCTTTTTATAATCTTTATATTTTGCACAAGTCATATATTATTCATGTAGTTATTTTACTTTTTTAAATGCCTAGTTCACTATTGTTGTAATGTGGTTGTGGTTATACTATATATTATTGATGTTTTAATTCCAGCGAATGACACAGTAGATACGCTCCCACAGAGTATTGATACATGTAGATTATAGTAAACACTCTAAAACAAATTGTCTGTGGACAGACTTTGGACAATATTTCGTTGTATTCAAATTTCTTTTTTTTTTTTATTAGCTTTAAAAAGATTTACTATTTTTTTTTTTGCTTTTTTTTTTTAAATAACTTTTTTTTTTTTTTTTATCTTAATTTATCTATGTCTGGGTTGTATATTTGATACTTACGGGAAAAGTTTAAGTATTTTACTTTGCGAATGGTTTCTTGGTTTTTATTAGTACTCTGAATATTATTTTTTTTTTATAATTATTGCTACTTTTTTTTTTTTTTTTGTTCACTTTTTTTGTATATTTTTTTTTTTTTTTGCTTTTTTGCTTGTTTCTTAGTGGCTTTAGTCAGCTTCTCGTAGCTGGTGGAAATGTGAATTGAGCTCAAGTTGTTTTGTTTTTATTATTTTTATTATTTTATTAATATACATTTTTTAAATTATATAGTATTTTTATCAAACATTTACATTCATATACATTATAAATATATTTTTATTTTTTATTTTATTTATTTGATTTATATTATGAGTCAGAACGATGATGATTCGTCGGATACATTTTGTACTTGTAGTGAAACAGATAGCAATGACAGTTTTCTTAGTCTACCCACACTTTGCGATGAATTAAATGCACAGTTTAGCGACGCTTCAAAGCTTTTTAACTTGGTTCACATTAATGCTCAGAGTGTTCCCGCTCATTTTTCGGATATGTTGACTTCGTTTCAAAATAATAATTTGCATGCTATTTTGGTTTCAGAATCATGGCTGAAACCATGTCACCCTTCGACATCATTCAGCTTACCGGGTTTTCGCTTGATTCGGAATGACCGTTTAGGTCGTTCTGGAGGCGGTGTTGCCATTTATTTGCGATCGCACATTCCTTTTACTGTTATTGATTTATCGCAACACCAAAATAGCCCCGGAGCAGAACATCTATTTATTGAGGTCCTATTTTCCAACACCAAGCTTCTTTTAGGCGTTTACTATAATCCTAGCCTTACCATCGATTATTTTATGTCTTTTGAACACCTTTTAGAAAAATATGCTCCTCTGTATACACATAAAATAATAATGGGCGATTTTAATACTTGTCTTCTTAAAAATGACTTTCGAACTTCACGCTTTACTTCTATTGTACAAGCAGCTGACATGCACATATTGCCACTGTCTGCGACCCACACATTTCCTAACTGCTTACCTTCTCTGCTCGATTTAATCCTTGTCTCTTCTGACACTCATGTCGAAAAATTCGGTCAATTTGCTGCTACTGCCTTTTCCTATCATGATCTTCTTTTCTTGTCTTACAAACTAAGACCTCCTAAAGCTAAACGTAAAATTGTTATGAGGCGTAATTTTTGTAGGGTTAACTTTGAAAGGCTCGTTGAGGATGTGTCGAATATCGACTGGTCCGGAGTGCTTAATGCTTCATCAATTGATGAGAAGCTAAATACTTTCAATATCCTCTTAACTCAACTTTATGACAAGCATGCTCCTATTCGACCAGTGCTACTGAAACATCTGCCGGCACCATGGTTGACTGACGAAGTGAAATCCTTGCAAAAGAAAAGGAATATAGCCAAAGCTAATTTTAGACTTGATCCCAATGACATAAATCGTGAGAAGTACCGGAGAGCTCGGAATCGCTGTAACAGGCTTTGTAGGGATGAACATCGACGCCATATCTATAAGTCAGTTATTGAGGAAAATGACTCAGCCCGAGTTTGGAATTTCCTCAAATCACTAGGAGTTGGGAAACAACAACAAGATCTATATTCTGAAAACATAAATCTAAATTTACTAAATCAGCATTTCTCATCCTCTGTCACTATTGATAATACAACAAAATTAAATACAATTTCTAAAATTTCTTCTTCCACAACTCCTGATCTTCCCTCTTTTCGATTCAGTCAATTCACGTGTAGTGATGTTAAGAAGAATATTCTTGCCGTATCATCTAACAGTGTTGGTTCTGATTGCATTAGTCGCCAAATGATAATTCCTATTATAGATAATTTAGTTCCTATAATAACAAATATTTTAAATTTTTCCATTGAGAGTGGCACATTTCCTTCTTGTTGGAAAGATGCTTTAATCATTCCCTTGCCAAAAAAACCCACCTCGACTTCCTTTTCCGATCTACGTCCTATATCTATTCTTCCTTTCCTCTCTAAAGTTCTTGAACGTCTAACTTATAATCAACTTAATCTTTTCCTCTGTAGATACAATCTTTTCAATCCCTTTCAATCCGGATTCCGCTCCGGCCATAGTACGACTACGGCATTAGTAAAAATCACTGATGATATTCGCATGGCTAAAGACAAGCGTCAGCTCACTGTTTTGACTTTACTCGACTTCAGTAATGCTTTCAATAGTGTAGATTTTGACATCTTGCTTGCCGTATTGCGTTCTCTTAACATTTCTCCTATAACGATTGACTGGTTTCACTCTTATTATAACTCTTACTATAATTATCGGAAGTCAACAGCTTATTTCGCGGATTAATTGCTCGATTGTGCCTCAAATTACTTTTGCCGGTGTCATTATCCCTTACAGTGAAACAGTCAAGAACTTAGGTATAACATTTGATAAATTTTTGTCGTGGGATCCACAGATATGTGAAGTTAGCAGGAAAATATTTTCATCAATCGGTTCACTAAGAAGGTTGCGTAATTTTCTTCCTTTTCCAACTAAAGTTGCTCTTGCCAAGTCTCTTCTTCATCCTATCCTTGATTACGCCGATACTTGCTATCTAGACTTAAGGGAGGATCAGCTGAATAAACTTGAGCGTCTCCAAAACCTCTGTATTCGGTTCATATTTGGACTTCGCAAGTATGACCACGTTTCTGAGTTTCGTGAAGGGCTCAAGTGGCTTCCTATACGTCTTCGCAGGAGTACGCACATACTATCTCTTCTATATTCTATATTATTTAGTCCTATTCTCCCTTCGTATTTAAAGGAAAACTTTGAATTTCTCTGTGACTCCCATAATAGATCGCTTCGTTCCAGTGAACGTCTCACTTTGAAAATTCGCAATCACTCCACTACTTATTACAGCAAGTCCTTTTGTATTGAAGCAGCACGCTTGTGGAATACCCTTCCGTTACACATTAGGCATGCGAAATCACTTAAATCTTTTAAAAATAAAGTTAAGGAATACTATTTAAGGCTTTAAGTTTGCTGTCAATTACATTATCACTAGCTATTTATATTTGTATTCGATTGTACTCGTACATAAGTTTATGACATGCTATGTATATCTATATGTATGTATGTGTGTATGTATGTATGTATGTATGTATGTATATATGTATGTATGTATGTATGTATGTATGTATGTACGTAGGTATGTATCTATGTATGTATGTATGTATGTTGGTAGGTATGTTTTATGTTTCGATATATATGTATATGTATTTGGGTAATATATTTATCTTGTTTAGTGTAATAATTTGTGTATAAATATAATTTCATATAGTATTTAACTTCTGTGCTGTACACCCGCTTTCCGCTTTTTCACATTAACTCCTCCATGCTGGTTGTCTGGAAGAAATCGCTGTTAAGCGATAAGACCGCCTGTTGTACATTTTTTTTTTTTAATATTGTGTTATTGAATGTAAGTTTTTTTTTACTTGTGTGTGTACAATAAAGAGTTATTATTATTATTATTATTATTACGTTAAGCTGCCTTAAACAGTTAAAGAATTTGGGCGTTGACATAACATCTTGGGATGCGATTTTAGTATATCTAGTAATTTCTAAATTAGATACCGAATCACATAAACAGTGGGAAATACAAATGAGTAATATTGACTCAAATGAAATACCAAAATGGAGTCAACTTGCTGAGTTTTTAGAAGCTAGATTTCGTGCGCTAGAAATGATTGAGCCAATAAAGTCTAAAATAACACAAAATGCACAGAAGTCAAGATCATTTCACGCATCAGTTCTTGATCAAAATAAAACAAAATATAAGGATCCCGTTTGTGCACTATGTGAAGAGAATCACAATCTTTTCGCATGTAAGAAGTTCGGTAGCAAGCAGCCAAAAGAGAGACAAGACTTTGTTCAATCGAAAGGACTATGTTTTAACTGCTTAGCACCGAATCATTCAGTAAAAAATTGTAAACTGTCAAAGAGCTGTCAAAAATGTGGCAGACGTCATCACACACTTTTGCACTATAACAAAGAAACTATACAAGGGTTTTTAAGTACTACTGAGAATTTATATCAAAATTCTGACAATATTGAATCTGAAAACCGTTCACAACAATCAACTTCTTTGGGAACCGAGACGAAAATTGTATCTAATTTTGCAAACGAGAATCATCAACCCAATGAAGTTCTATTAGCAACTGCACTTTTGAAAAGTAGAGCACGGAACGGCTGTGAACACTATATAAGAGCACTATTAGATCAAGGTTCACAGGCGTCCTTCATCACAGAAGCTACATCGCAACTGCTTGGACTAAAGCGCTCACCAGTGAATGGTTGGGTGTCAGGTCTGGGGCCTGGTGAAACGAGAGTGAAATACATGGTTTCTCTACATGTAGAATCACGCCAGAATCCAGAAAATTCAATTCAAGTAGATGCATATGTACTGCGATCATTTTCATGGTTACTTCCGTCGAGAGATGTAACATCACCTAATAGCTTAGGAGTCGAAGATCTTTTCCTAGCAGATCCGGGCTACGCAACATCTAGCAAAATTGATCTGTTATTGGGAGCTGAAGCTTACAGTGAAATCTTAACTGAAGGCTTAATCAAGTATCCAAGAGGCAATTTAATCGCGCAAAATACGATTTTTGGATGGATACTATCAGGAAGAGTATCAAAAAACACAAGTACAAAAGAAAGAAGAGTTATTAATATGCACCTTCAAATCAGAGAAGACGATCTTTTGAAACAATTTTGGGAACTTGAAACAGAACCTAATAATATTTAAAAAAAAAGGCTTACTAAGGAAGAAATTAAATGTAAGGAGTTATATCAATCAACAACTACGAGAGATTACGATGGGCGGTACGTGGTCAGACTGCCGTTCAAAAAAGTAAAGCCGGATTGTGAAGAAGGGCAATTTAAAGAGTTGGCCTTAAAGAGATTCTATTCAACCGAAAGAAGACTATTGAGAAATAAAAAACACTATGATGAATACCAGAAAGTTCTTGAAGAATATATTTCTTTGAATCACATGAAAGCAATAGACAGTCATCTAGAAATTGAAGATTCTACAGCAGTTTATCTTCCCCATCATGCAGTAATCAGGGAAGATAAAGACACCACTAAATTGAGAGTAGTTTTTGACGGATCTCAAAAGGGAGTAAATAATATCTCATTAAACGATAGTCTGATGATTGGTCCAAAATTGCAACAAGACTTAAGGCATTTGTTGATGAGGTGGCGATGTGGAGCAATTGCTATAGTAGCTGACATCGTTAAAATGTATCGTCAAGTTAGAGGACATGAAGAAGATACAAAATATCAGCGTATACTTTGGAGAGCTCATACTAATCTAAATAATAATACTCTAACTAATGTATACGTTTTTACAACAGGATCCCAGAAAACGTTCAAAATTATTCAATTATAAAATTCAAAAGAGTCGTTAAAGAGCGTTTGTGTGCTAAAGGATATTACAACACTAATGACTTTTTAGTTGACTGCACACCTTGGGAATGAAATGATCGCCTCCAGGCTGTTTCAAACAACTAATATATACTTATCATTGTACCTACATGGAAAATGGTTAAAAAAAATGAAAAAAAATATATCCCGCTGAGTTTCTTTCGCCGGTTCTTCTCAGGTCCGAGGTGCTAAATTCCGAACCGGTGGTAGATTTTTGACAGTCAATAAGCAAGTGCAAACACTTCTATATTGAATAAAGATTTTTGACTTTGACTTTGACTAATCAACCAGTGCAACACTTCAAATTACTTACACTAACTTTTGGTACAGCTTGTGCGCCTTATCTCGCAGTTAAAAGTTTACAACAAGTTGCTAAATATGAAGGACATAAATATAAAATTGCCGCAGAAAAGGTTTCGACAGATTTTTACGTTGACGATCTCATGACTACATGTAGATCGGAAGAAGAAGCTAAATTAATGTACAAGGAAATGAACGAACTATTGCAGAGGGCTGGATTTCAACTTCAAAAATGGAGTAGTAATTGTGAGGTTTTCTTACAATATCTAAATAAAGAGAATACTAATTTGGATCAATCAATTCATATTAAGGCAAATGATACTTTAAAGGTTTTGGGAATAAGCTGGAATCGCACTACAGATCAATTTGAATATACGGTTAACATAGGAGCCGTTAAGGATGTTATAACAAAGAGAAACGTAATTTCTGATATTGCCAGGCTATACGACCCCATGGGATGGATAGCGCCTGTTATAGTAAAAGCCAAAATCTATATTCAAAAATTGTGGCGAGCAAATTTAGAATGGGACGATTCAATACCTGAAGAACTGTTAGAGGAATGGTTATGTTTTAGATCAAATTTATCTAACCTAACAAACATAAAAATTCCGAGATGGATGCACCTGACTGAGAACTCTCACCGAGAATTGCATGCATTTGCTGATGCATCCAGGTCAGCTTATGCGGCTGTTGTTTATTGTCGATCGATAGACGCTGAAGGTAAAGTTCACGTGAGCTTAGTAACCGCTAAAACTAAAGTGTCTCCAATAGAAAAGGAGGTAACTATTCCAAGATTGGAGCTCTGTGGTGCAGTTTTAGCTGCAAAACTACTATACGAGGTATCTCAAATTTTGAACATACCGAAAAAAGATGTATACGCATGGACCGACTCAGCTGTTGTGTTAGCATGGTTAAAGGGATTGCCTAATCGCTGGACGACCTTTGTGAGCAACAGAGTCTCGGAAATCATTAACATAATTGAATATGATCAGTGGGGCCATGTAGCGACGGATATGAATCCAGCTGACTGCGCATCAAGAGGCCTACAATCGACAGAATTATCATGTCATCAACTCTGGTGGAACGGGCCCCCATGGCTGCAAGATATTATGGTTAAATCTGATAAATCAGATTTTTTTACACATGAAGAAGAGCGGGTTATTAAAGCTTATACTACAGTAAAAGAATCTGAAACTAAATTTCTATAGACTAGATTTTCATCATTGTCTAAAATGCTTCGAATTTTATCACGTTGCAAGAGATTTTTAACCTTAACTAGATTACAAGCAGAAGAAAAAATTAAAATTCCAAAATTTATAACTACAGACGAATTAGAGAACATATTACTAATTTGCATAAGGCAAGCTCAAGAAATAGGATTTTGTGAGGATGTTAAGGAAATCAAAAATCGGGGATGCGTGCGTAAAAAAAGTGTTCTTCACACTCTTCATCCTTTCTTCGATAAAGAGGGGCTTTTAAGAGTAGGAGGACGAATTAAGTTCGCAAACGCACGCTATGGCACTAGACATCCATTGATTATGCCTGCTAACAGTCATCTTACCCAGTTAATTGTTAGGGATGCTCATGAGAAAACATTGCATGGTGGTCCTCAGGTCATGCTTAATATATTGCGTGAGAGATACTGGATCATACGAGGCAGAGATCAAGTAAAGAAGTGCTATAGAGAATGCGTTACGTGCTTGAGATATTCGAAAATAAATAAAACACCTTTAATGGGACAATTACCTGAGGTAAGACTTAAACCAAGTAAAGCCTTTAAATCTACAGGTGTTGATTATGCAGGTCCAATTAATGTAAGAGTGTCACCTGGTAGAGGAACAAGGTCTTATAAAGGGTACATCGCACTATTCATCTGCATGGTAACTCGTGCGATACATCTAGAAGTAGTATCTGAATTGTCAGCTAAAGGTTTTATAGCTGCCTTTAGAAGATTTGTGTCCAGATGCGGCAGGTGCCAGGATTTATTCAGTGATAATGGCACCAATTTCGTCGGCGCTGATAAAATCCTAAGTGAGATGTTTAATGCAGCTAAATCTGAGTTGCCTAATGAAATAGCTACAATACTTAATAACGAAGGAACCAAATGGCACTTTAATCCTCCACACTCTCCCAATTTCGGTGGTATTTGGGAAGCTGGGGTGCGTTCTGTAAAGACGCATTTGAGAAAAGTCGTTGGTGACAGCACTTTGACTTATGAGGAATTATCCACGGTACTAGCGCAGATTGAAGCATGCTTAAATTCGCGTCCAATTTCTCAACTCAGTGATAATCCTGATGATCTTCTACCATTAACTCCAGGGCATTTTCTTGTGGGCGAGCCACTTATCACAATACCAGATAGAGACAACACAGATGATCACATTACTGGCATTGAAAGATGGCGGCTGATACAAAAGATGGTAAATGACTGTTGGAAAAGATGGTCTAGAGAATATTTAGTACTTCTTAGCCAAAGATACAAATGGACCACAAACAGAACCGAACCAGAAATAAATGATATTGTCATTGTTAAGGAAGACAATGTTCCTCCAGCTAAGTGGATATTAGGGAAAATTATACAGAAGCATACTGGCAAGGATAACATTACAAGAGTTGTAACTATCAAATGTAAAAATAATTTTCTAAAAAGACCTGTTAGCAAACTTTGTTTTTTACCTAAATCTTGTTCGCATGAGAAAAAATAATTTAGAGGGTGGGAGGTTGCCCCTATATTGCTTAATGTTACAACATGTTATTGTTACCTAATATAAACTTAAGTTTTTTTTTTTTACTTAGCCAAATCTGTTTGTTATTGTTTCTACTAGTGAAGAACTGTATTTTTTTTATTGTCTATTATATTGCTTACGTTTGTGTTTTGCTATTAGTTTTAATATATTTCTTGTTAATTTTGTTATTTATTGTTTATTGGAAGGACAAGTCCTTGATGGGCGGAATGTCGAAATTCTAGGTGTTTTCATTTAAATTCATTATGTTATTTGTAGTTTATATGTATGATCATCAATAGATGGCGCTGTACGTACTTAAATCGCGCTATCGTTTTGTTTCTTACAAATGATAAGGTATTTAGTTTCTTTATGTAATGATTATTGTGTCTTGTGTTGAGTAATAAAGTATATGTGCAGTGCAAAGTGTTTTGAATTGGAGCCCTACGGATCAGGTAATAGTGTATAGTGTCGAACAACAGGCGAGGGAGACATTTTAAAGAATTTTATTATAGACCTGGGTACTTTACATGCCCTAAACCTATATAGAAACGGGACCAAATTATTGACAAGAAAGGAGCCATATACATCCTTTCCAATCCTTTTATTCTTTAATTATTTTATTTTGTTCTTATTTCTTTTCAATATAACAAAGGAGCAATATACACTCCAAATAATAATTATTTTATTGTATCGACTGAAAGCAGAAAAAGATTTTTGTTCAAAAATCTTGGCATGCTCTCTGTTCAAGGGCTTATTTAATTTACTTTAATCTTATTTACTTATTCTTATTTATATTTATTCATACATTATTATAATCTGTGACATTTTATTGTACTCTCGACAAATAAGACATCTAGGCACCGTTATACAGTGCCAAGAAATATAAAAAGTATTTCATTTGAATTTTGAATATTGGAACTTTTACAAACTATACACATCAACGCGTACCTCCAACAATGTACACAGCCAGAACCCCCGCAAAAAAGACGGGTAACGATGAAATCCCACCAAAGAATGGAGACTCCAACGTCAGAAGGAGCATTGGTGAATGGGAGTCAGCAAGTACGGACTCTACTTTCACCCTCCTAGAACCATCGACGCGAGCAGGACCCGCCAAAAATTTACAAAAATCACCTCTGACTCAAAATGCAGAAGTAGTGATCCATAGCGTGAATGCAGAGGTTCACAACTCGCCAACGAAACGGTACAAAAATCGTGTCTTCGAGGCAAGAGCCTGCCTAAATAAAGCAAAACTACACCTTAATAATTCTCGAAACCTAAGAACGGACATAAAACAAGGAGTAACGGAAGCTATCGACAGATTATATCAGATAGTGATAGAATCGGAAGATGAGCTCAAAGGGAAGAAACCAGGAGCCAAGAAAGAAGGGACAAAGGATGCCGAAAATGAAAAGAAAACAGAAGGGATACCCCAAGTAAACTCCTCGCTCATACAGGAGCATACAAAACTGCTCCTAGAAAGCAGTAAAAGAATGGACGAGCTAAAAGAAGCTATCATAAAACAAAAAGAATACTTAGAAGGTGTAGTCCAAACGACATATGCGAGCGTTACCGCAAGTAAGAATGGACAGGCTCCCGAAAAGAGGAACACATTGTATTCAGTTGTCGTCTCTGCCACAGATGAAACGAAGACAGGGGAAGAAGTTCTGGAGAAGGTCAGAAAGGCAGTAGACGCAAAGGAAGGATGGGTTCAGGTGGAAAGAGTCAGAAAAGCGAAAGACAGAAAGATTATTATGGGGTTTAAAACAGAAGCTGAGAGAAAAAAGATTAAGGAAAGATTGGAAAAGGAAGAAGGGCATCTCACCGTCGAGGAAGTAAAGAATAAGGACCCGCTGGTAGTGCTGAGGGATGTCTTATCAATCCACAGTGACGCGGAGATACTGAATGCTCTACGTAAACAAAACCGTTCTGCCTTCAATGGGCTGGACACGGAAGAGGACAGAATAGTTATAAAATATAGAAAAAGGGCACGAAACCCATTAAACGGTCACATTGTCCTAAGCGTGTCCCCTCAACTGTGGAACAGGCTATTGGAGGCAAGGAGGGTTCGTATTGACCTCCAACAAATTTGGGTGGAGGATCAATCGCCTCTGGTGCAGTGCACAAGGTGCCTGGGATACGGCCATGGCAGAAAGTTCTGCAAAGAGACGGCAGACTTATGTAGTCACTGCGGTGGTCTACATCTTAGCGCGGAGTGCCCGGAGAGAATATCAGGAGCCCCACCAGAATGCACTAACTGTAGAAGAGCCAAACTCGAACACTGTGCCCACAACGCATTCAGTAACGATTGCCCTGTCAGAAGGAAATGGGACAGGTTGGCGCGAGCTTCAGTAGCATATTGCTAAGATTAACAAAAGGAACAACTCACAGTCTCAATATAAAATTTTCCAGACTAATCTTCAAAGAAGCAAACTAGCCACAAGTGAACTCCTAATAGAAGCCAAAAACCAAAACGCGGCTATTGCTTTAGTCCAGGAACCATACACGGGAAACACCGGAGTGATGAGAAGTCAACGCGGAATTCGAGTCTTCCAAAACACAGTCAACGAGGGGGAAGTGGCGAAAGCAGCCATCGTTGTCTTCGATTGCCAGCTCGATGTTATTCAGTATCCAGAACTCACCACAAATAACATCGTTGTGGTGAGAGTTCAGACAAAGGCCTGGCATATTACTCTGGTGTCCTACTACCTGGAGGGCAATCTTTCCCTGGAACCCTATCTTGAACTTATTAAAAAAATAGAGCGCAAAACTGGACCTCTAAGATTCATAATAGGTGGTGATGCAAACGCAAAGAGCGCCTGGTGGGGAAGTTGCAGAGAGGATCAGAGGGGTGAGCAATTTAGTGGTTGTCTAAATGAACTGGGTTTGCAAATTCTCAACACTGGCGATACCCCAACTTTTGACACGGTGAGAGGAGGAATCAGGTATACTAGCCGTGTCGATGTCACCGCCTGCTCAATGGACATGCTGGGTTTGATGGATGGTTGGCGCGTGGATGTAAATCTGACAAGCTCGGACCACAACGGGATTATCTTTAATATCAAATTAGTTAAATCAATAGGAACATACATATAAAGAACAACAAGATTATTCAATACTAAAAAAGCAAATTGGAGCCAGTTTCATGAGAAACTGACTCAAATTATGCAAGAAAATAACTTAAACATTCAAAAGTTACAACAAATTCAAAATACAGGACAAATTGACAAAATAGTTGAACTATACCAAAAATCTATCACAGATACCTGTAAACAAACCATTCCAAATAAAAAGAAAACAGAAATACTTACCATACCATGGTGGTCCGAAGCACTAGCTGAGATGAAAGCTGAAGTCACCACCCGTAGACGAAGAATCAGAAACGCAGCACCGGTCCGAAGAGCGTTGGTAGTGAAGGCATACCTGGAACAGAAAGACAAATACGAATTAGCGGCTAAAAAAGCCCAAACTGAGAGTTGGATGGATTTTTGTGGGAAGCAGGATAGGGAGGGAGTCTGGGAGGGAATCTACAGGGTTATTGGCAGAACCGCGGTAAGAGAAGAGGATTCACCCCTACAATTAAATGAAACCACGCTGGATGCAAAGGGTTCAGCTGAGCTACTGGCGCAGACCTTTTACCCGGAAGACAGGACGGATGAGGACGACATGGACCACGCTCGAATGCGAAAACAGGCAGAAATAGTAAATTCGTGCGGTCATAATGATATGCATGATCCACCATTTACTCAAACAGAATTGAGTGAGTCCGTGAAATCTTTCAACCCCAAGAAAGCTCCAGGGGCTGATGGCTTTACAGCAGATATTTGCGCTGGTGCGGTAAGTTGTAACCCGGCGTTCTTCCTAGCCCTCCTCAATAAATGTCTCGAACATCATTACTTTCCGAAAATCTGGAAAGAAGCAATAGTCGTGGTGCTCAGGAAACCAGGAAAAGATTCGTATACTGTCCCAAAGTCTTACAGGCCGATAGGGCTGTTGCCTGTGTTAGGGAAAGTTTATGAAAAAAAAATGATAATGGCTCGCCTGAAGTTCTACATATTACCACGGATAAGTACTCGTCAATACGGTTTTATGCCCCAAAAAAGCACCCAAGACTCACTTTACCATCTGATGCGTCATATACAAGGGAAATTGGAAGAAAAAAGAATTGTTACGCTTGTATCTCTTGACATCGAAGGAGCCTTTGACAGTGCTTGGTGGCCCGCTATTAGGATACGATTGGCTGAGGAAAGGTGTCCAATCAACTTGAGGAGAGTTATTGACAGTTACCTGAGCGAGAGGGCGGTTCGACTGAGATACTGCGATGAGGAGTGCAGAAGAGAGACTAGCAAGGGCTGCGTGCAGGGGTCGATAGGCGGGCCCATCCTCTGGAATGTTCTCTTGGACTCACTACTCAAACGGCTCGACGAAATGTAAATATACTCCATATTACCACGCCTTTGCGGACGATATTACTCTGATTTTTGACGGAGACACAGCATTAGCCATAGAACGTACCGCAAATGCAGCTCTTAACCATGTTCAGGCGTGGGGCGTCAAAAACCGACTAAAATTCGCGCCGCAAAAAACTTGTGCAATGGTGATTACGCGGAGATTAAAATATGACGCACCACGCTTGAGCATGGGAGGTACGGAAATCAAAATGTCAAGTGACATCAAAATGTTGGGACTGACAATAGACAGTAAACTGACATTCGAAAAGCACGTGACAACTGTCTGCAGGAAAGCCGTAAACATATACAGACAATTGTCAAAGGCGGCTCGTGTCAGCTGGGGTTTGCATCCGGAAGTCATCAAAATAATTTATAATGCAACAGTCGAACCCATCATACTGTATGCCGCCAGTGCGTGGTCGCCAGCCGTAAATAAACTGGGGATTCGGAAGCGGCTGGAATCGGTTCAAAGAGGATTCGCCCAAAAATTGTGCAAAGCGTACCGCACCGTCTCACTAAACTCGGCTTTGGTTCTGGCAGGGGTACTTCCCCTCGACCTTCGAGTAAAGGAAGCAGCCGCACTTTATAAGGCCAAGAGGGGGTTTCCTCGCCCGGAACTTGGAGATAGAGACACAGAGCGAATGGCGCCAATCATAAAGTTGCCCCATCCATCGACCATGTCAACGATAACGTTCGGAAGTCTGACAGATCAAGAACAATATACCGCCTCGACACACGAAATAAAAATATTCACTGACGGAAGCAAAATCGAGGGGAAGGTAGGAGCCGCCATTTCACTTTGGGAAGGAAACACCGAAAAAAATACAATTAAATTAGCGCTGCCAACGTATTGCTCCGTTTACCAAGCTGAACTCCTAGCTCTGTACAGAGCGGTGAACTACTCTCTAAAAGCAAATGCTATGGGTGTTGACGGCATTTCGTTAGACATGATTTTATTGACGCTGTCAAATACATTATCCGTGATTACTAGAGTTATTAACACATCTATTATGACCAACGTATTTCCTACCCAATGGCAGACCGCACTAGTGAGACCCATTCCCAAAAAAGACAATATAAGTGAACTCAAAGATTTACGCCCCATAAGCATATTACCTTGCATATCAAAGATCTTAGAAAAGATTGTTTGTAACCAACTGTCAGCTTATTTAGAATCTAACAATATTCTGCCATCCATGCAGTCAGGGTTTCGAAAACATCACAGTACCACGACTGCTTTATTAGATGTAATAGACAACATTTTATGCGCGCAAGACGAAGGTGAGATTACAATTCTCATTTTATTGGACTTCTCTCGGGCTTTTGATACTATAAATAGATCATTATTTATAACAAAATTAAAATATTACGGATTTACTACTGATACAATAAAATGGTTTACAAGTTATTTAGCTCATCGGAAACAAATTGTGGAGGTGCTGAACGATAATGGCTCAAGAGCCATTTCTGACTGTTGCCCCGTTAATAGAGGAGTTCCTCAAGGTTCCATACTAGGGCCAATTATCTTCGCACTATATTGTGCCGATATAGTTAACAGCATTAAATATTGCAAATACCACATTTATGCTGATGATATACAGATGTATATATCATTTAAGCCTGCGGAATTTCACTTAGCCATTCTAAAATTAAATGAGGATCTAAATCGTATATCAGAATGGTCAGACTCACATAACCTTATATTAAATCCAACCAAAACTAAATACATTGTTTTAGGGACTGAAAATCAAATTAGCCGAATCGGTCATTTAAATCCACTGATACAGATCAATGGTGAAAAAATTCAACGCGTCACAGAGGCACGGAACTTAGGCTTAATATTTGATGAGAATTTACGATTTGAGAAGCATGTGGTTGATACAGCGCGTAATTGCTTCTATAGGCTTAAAGTCTTATATAAAATAAGAGATGTCCTCAGTGTGGACATGCGAATTAAACTATGCGATTCTTTAGTGCTATCTAAACTTAACTACGCTGATGTTGTTATCGGGCCAAGACTACTAGCACGAACAAAGAATATTATTCAGCGTGTACAAAATGCTTGTATCAGGTACTGCTTTAAAATACCGCCCCGCACTCACGTAACCCCTTTTCTTAATGACGCACGAATGATCAAGATGGAATATCGGAGACAGTTACATCTTGCAGTCTTACTTTTTGGTATTGTTCAACATAAAGCCCCTTTATACCTATACAACAAATTGAGCTGGATGAAAGACACCAATAAACTGTATCCCACAAGAGCGTCATTGTATATGCTAAGTGTGCCACCACATCGAACATCGAACAGTGAACTTTCGTGGTAGTTTTCGATATGCAGGGACGAAGTGTTGGAATAACTTACCACCTCCCCTTTTGATCTTAAAAACCTTGTACAACTTTCGTATCAAGTACAAGTCATATTTATATAATTTACAACTACATTGGTCATAAATAGTATTTATATTTTTATTTATATATTTTTTTTTTGGGTATGTCTAATTTTATTTTATAATATAAAATTATTATTTTATTATTTTAATAGATTGTTTTGCATGTATTTATTATGAATAACATTATGAATTGTATTAAGTATGTAACTTATTTATTTATATTATATTATTTGATATAACTATAGTTTAGTTTTGTTTATCACTTTGTCACGGCTCGTCACAGCCACAAAGGGTACCATTGAAAATCAGCGTTGGGCTCTAACCCAACATAAAAGCTGAATGGTACACCTCTTCAGGACACATCACGGTTGCAGACATTATAAGATTAGATTGTGTTTGTGTATGTATATAAATTTGTTGCTTTTTTTTTGTTTTTATTTTCTTTGTAATTTTAATATAGTATAGTTCTTTTTTTTTTTTTTTTGTTTTTTGTTATCTTATTGTCATTAGTTAATGTTTAATTATTATCTTTTTTGCTTTTCTTATTCTTTTTGAATTTTATGTTTGTAATGTGTGTTTGTCCTGAATAAATGTTTTCTTATTCTTATTCTTACTCTTACAAACGCTCTTTAACGATTCCTTTGAATTTTATAATTCAATAATTTTGAACGTTTTCTGAGATCCTGTTGTAAAAACGTATACAGTTACCTTTAATATTTAAACACGTTAGTGCCTACTTGTATGCTAATGATTTAAAAATAACAAAGACTATTAAAACTCACAATGACGTGACAATAGTACAGGAAGATATTAATCGCCTTGAAAACTGGTGCAAATTACATAAAATGAAATTAAACATCAAGAAGTGCTACCATATTCAGTTTACACGAAAAAGAAATACTATAGAAAGTGCGTACAATATATCTGGTATTACTATAAACAAGGTGCAAACTATTCGAGATTTATGAGTTATTTTGGACTCGAAGCTTCAATTTAATACTCACGTCGAACACATTACAACATCCGCATTCAAGTCCTTGGGATTCATTTTGAGAAATTCTAAGGAGCTACATAAGTCATATACAATCATAACTCCTTGATTAGAAGTAAACTGGAATACTGTTCTGTTGTCTGGAGCCCTCAATATAAAATTCATATTAATACAATCGAGAGAGTACAAAAGAAGTTTTTAAAATTTTTACATTATAGATTTAATAACTTGCGGGGCGAACAGTACCAGGACCAACTTAATAACTACCACTTACTGTCCTTGAATTGTCGAAGAAATCTTTTAGATCTAACGTTTCTTCACAAATTATTAAATAATAAAATTGATTGCTCACAAATCCTCTCTATGATTGGTTTTAACGTGCCTTTCAGAATACCTAGATACAAGTCATCGTTATTTGTAACAACTAAACAAAAAACCAACCTAGGAAAAAATTCACCAATAAACAGACTAGCTAGGACGTATAACGAGTTATCGACTGGTATCAATGAACTAGACATCTTGCATGATAGTATCTACTCCTTTAAAAATACAATTTTAATTTTTTACATAAATTTAGAAAAATCCTGTATTTTGTAAACATGTTTTTTTTTTTTTACGCAATTGAATATCTATTATTTTTATTAATGTAACTCTTTTAGTCGATGATTACCTATAATACCTACCATGCTGTAATTACCTGTAAGTAAAAGAACAATTGAAATGTATTATTAAAAATTACTGCTGTACACGAATTATTGTATCTTTTGTTGGTAGTTCTAAATAAATAAATAAACACAAACAAACAAACAAACAAACAAACAAGCAAACAAGCAAGCGAGCGAGCGAGCGAACGAACGAACGAACGAACGAACGAACGAACGAACGAACGAACGAACAAACAAACAAATAAATAAATAAATACATTGCCCCAAAAAAGAGTAAGTACTAACCCTGTGTAATCGGGTACTTGGAGTAACAAGTTTATTCTTTTTCCATACATACACATACATACATAACCGTACATACATAACATTATCAAAAACTAATTGAGAAGCGACAGTCATTATTTTTATTTCTTTAAATTGGAGCTTAGAGTCTATTGTCATACCAAGGAACTCTGTTGATTCTAAAACATCTAATGCTTCCCCGTTTAAACGTACACTCGTTTTGACACATCTTACATTGGGAGTAGTGAATTTAATACATTTTGTCTTTTTACTATTTAACATTAAATTATTAACACTAAACCATTGAAATAAAACTAGTTTTCTAACGGATTTAATCGCGTATATTAATTATTTTATTTTAACATCCCGACGTTTCGAGCACTTTGCAGTGTTCGTGGTCACGGGCAGACTCGGCGAATTTTATTTGATGTTTCCAGTCCGTACTGGTTCACATAATGTTGTCTTAGATTTTCGCGATTATTACACATTGAAATAAAACTAGTTTTTTAACGGATTTAATCGCGTATATTAATTATTTAATTTTAACATCCCGACGTTTCGAGCACTTTGCAGTGTTCGTGGTCACTCATATATATCGATTAAATCCGTTAAAAAACTAGTTTTATTTCAATGTGTAATAATCGCGAAAATCTAAGACAACATAACACTAAACCAATTTACTATTTCAGAGAGAGTATTGTTCACATCGTCATATATTGAAAGACGTCTTTTTATTTTAAAAATTAAAGAAGTATCATCAGCAAACAATACTATCTCGAGTTTATCACCTAGGAGATGTGGCATGTCATTTATATAAACAAGGAAGAGAAATGGTCCAAGAATTGAACCTTGAGGGACCCCCATAGTAACTAGAGACCCGGGAGATCTCTTTCAGATTGCTCAGATACGAAATCAGAAGACTGAGTGCAGTGTCCCTAATTCCATAATGACGTAGTTTCCTGACCAAAGTTTCGTGTTGCATACAATCAAAGGCCTTAGATAAATCACAAAATATCCTGTAACTCCTCCCAAGCCTTGTAAATATTTTTAACGAGCTCAACACCAGCGGCCTAAAGGCCGGCAACGCACCTGCAAGCCCCCCGGTGTTGCAGATGTCCATGGGCGGTGGTAGTCACTTTCCATCAGGTGAGCCTCCTGCTCGTTTGCCACCTTATGACATAAAAAAAAAAAAAACCAGCGTCAGTTGTCGAGCGACCCCTTGTAAATCCAAATTATTTATTGTGTAGCAACTTGTTATTGTTAAAATGTACTAGCATTTGATTTAGTAATAACTTTTCAAAGATCTTGCTAAGAGTTGGTAGTACAGAGATGGGCCTATAGTTGTTGGGGTCTGATGTACTACCTGACTTAAATATTGGTAATATTCTACTATGTTTCATGAGGTCAGGAAATACGCCACTAAGGACACAATTATTAAATATAGTGACAACGTAGGGTGCGATTACATCAATTATTGAATTGACTACCTTAATAGAGAACCCCCACAGATCGGCCGTTTTCTTTATCTGAAGGAACTTATTACATCATTTACACTTAAAACTAATATTATATCCTTCCTCATTGTTTTTTAACAAATCAGTAAATTGTTTGTAGGTAGGAAGTTCTTCAGAAGAGATAGTTTTGGTTACATGAAACTCCCATTGAAGTCTAGTTTCTGGAATTTAAGAAATTAGGAATATTGATTTTGGGAAACTTTACATTGCATCATCATACTCTCATCTCACAATGAGAGTTAACATTGGGAGTGCTTTCGTTAAAATTCTTTAGTGCCAATTTTAAATCTGTTTTGTATGACATATAAATGTCTTCGGTCTTGTCGTTAACATCATTCGAAATGTAACTAGAACTGTTTAATTCTTTAGGGTTAGAGCTACGCATAAGTTCTTTATGTCCAGATAAAAATTCAAACCATAATTGCTCTAACGAGTTAATTCGATTTTCGACATACTCTTTAATAACACGACACGACACGCTCTTTAGGCGATTTTTTTAAATTAGCTCTGGCTTTACTAATGCGTGTTCTCCTTGAAAATTAATCAAAGATTCCATTATAGTATTTACAAAGAAACGTATAAATTTTAAAGTGACAAAACAGAATTAAGATAAAAGTAATTTTTAGTGAACATTTTCTAAGTGTTTTAAATTATATAAAAGAGTAAAAATGAGCATAGGTTCCCCGCACCTTCGTTTTTATTGAAATTATTCTAAGTCTTAATTAATTTTTAGCACTTAATTTTTTTAGAAATTGGAACCATTTGAGACGTTTAAATTTTTCTAAGTCCAACTTTTTTTAACTGATAATTTTACGCTTTCACTTTTATCTCGATGAAATCAAGATTGAAAAATATATGAAAGTACTCACAGGTGAATAATTCACTCACTGCATAGACGGTGATGCCACTGTGCCGACTCCTCAAGCACTGCTGATGATGAACTGCTTCCTTGAGTGGTTCCCACCCAACGTAATCCCTGAATGCGCCTTCCACTGATGGCACTTTCTGAAGCTGGTCGATGCTTCACACGCGTCGACCCGCTTCTGTACTTGCGTTTGCAACGGCAAACCACCGTCCGCAAGTAATGACCGTCAAAAATCGGACGAACAATCGTACCCGGTTCGAAGGACCAAAATGAACAAACTTTTGCGCTTAGGAGTTCTTAAGGGGTCTTAATCAAGCACTGTCGTAAGGTTCACAATTGATTGTTTTATTAAAAGTTAAGTTATCACTTAAATGTTCGGTGCGGAATGTTGCTTGCGCGATCTAATATACAAGTGACGCCATCTGTTGACGACTAGCGTCAGTTTTACATTGGACAGGGTTAGTAACTCCTTTTTGGGGGAATGTATACGTTTTTACAACAGGATCCCAGAAAACGTTCAAAATGATTCAATTATAAAATTCAAAAGAATCGTTAAGGAGCGTTTGTGTGCTAAAGGATATTAGAACACTAATGACTTTTTAGTTGACTGCACACCTTGGGAATGAAATGATCGCCTCCAGGCTGTTTCAAATAACTAAAATATAATTATTATTGTACATGCAAAATGGTTAAAAAAAAAAAAATATCCCTGAGTTTCTTTCGCCGGTTCTTCTCAGGTCCGAGGTGCTAAATTCCGAACTGGTGGTAGATTTTTGACTATCAATAAGCAAGTGTAAACACTTCTATATTGAATAAAGATTTTTAACTTTTAAAAAAATCTAAGTTTATTAGCTTCAGACTCCTGCAAGGTGGTATTGGAGTCAGAGGCATGAGTAACTAACTCATGATACAACCTTTCAGTCGCATCACATTTCTGGATTGTTTTAATTTGTTCTAGTTCTATTTCTGATTTTTGGGCATTAATAAGACTTACTTCCAGTTCTGAAATGCGACTCAAAGCTCTTTCATGTTCATCGCTACACTCTTTAAATGAGGTCACGATCTCAAGAAGATTGTCCCGCTGGCTAACAACATCTAAACAATGTTCATTCAACTTAGCTAGCTCACTTTTGAGTTCAGTGTTTTTTTCACAATTTTTTTAATCTCTTCTTCACTATCCTCACGCTCTTAAAGAAGTTGTCTGTTTAACTCTTTGGAGGATTGTAATTTCTTAAGGGTCAATTGGAATTTGGCTTCCATATCTCTTATTGATGTTTTCCGGGTCAATAGTATATACTCCATGATGTTTAACTGTAAATTTATTCAAATATGTATTTAAATAATTAAAAAGATAATATAATATTATAAGCTAAGCTTCTTTAAAATCGGACAAACAATTTTTTGCTACTACCCGAATCGTATAAAAGAGCGGTAACAGATGTTTGTAGACACATTTCCTTGTCGACAGTCCGAGAGGTCGGATCGCTGGTCACGTGAGCCCTTTAATTACTCTTTTGTTTACGTTTATTTCTATTATCGAATTGCTGTGTGTTTTTGTTAAAGTGTTGATTGACATTTTGTTTCCTTAAATAAATTGTAAGAAATAGAAATACAGAGTGTTTGTCATATTTGTTATTTTTTTTTATCTTTAACCACTTCTGATCCTTACATTACATCAGAAGTGGGATAAAGAACACCAACGCTGCCCACTTTTTAAAGGAAACAAAATATCACCCTCCACAATCGTATTTTTGTTTGTTTTTCTTTAAAGTCGCATTTCTTTTTTTTTGTTTTTTTGTTGTTTTTGTCAAAAATGGTACGTAGTATATCGCGTAGTAGTACTCGGTTTCGTTCGCGAAGTGGCTCGCGTGACCGAAGTCGACACCGCCCTCGTTATAAGTCGCGTACTCGTACGAAGCGATACTCGCGCAAACACTCCCGTTCTCGTGGTAGATCCCGTCGTTCTTCGTTTAGTTCGAGCGATAGTACTAGATCCTCTGGAAGTAAAGTTCGCCATAGTTCACGACATCGCCGTCGCGGTCAACATTCAGAATCACATTTACGTCACCAACGTTATTCCAAAAGACTATCGCGGCGTTCGTTAAGTAACTCTCAGGGTAGTAGACATCGCGAATCTAGGGAACGCACAAACCATACTCGAACTCCTAGTCCGCCCCCAAACAAACATTTGCAACCAAATAATACGAAAACGTTTTCCACCTGTTCTAATGATATACCTCACACATCCATATATAACCTCGCGCCTAATCGGAATAGCTCTAATACGGTCAATTCTCCTCATCGAGATACGTGTCCAGAATCGGCTGGTCGGTGCTCCGAAGCATCTTTGCTTGCGCAAGCTTTAATAGAAACTCTCAAATCCACTCAACCTATAAGATCACAAAATTATTTTGTGTCTAATTTTGACCCCTCTATAAATAACATCGAAGTGTGGTGCGAAGAAGTTGAACGTGCTAGAGACGCTAATGGATGGACCGACAGCGAATGTTTATCGCGAGTAGCTTCATGTTTGAAAGGGGACGCTAGGTTGTGGCTTAGCGAATGGGTGACCAACGACCGAAGTTGGTCTAATTTCAAGCGTGAATTTAAACCACTTTGCCCTTCAAAATTAGATTACGCTAATATCCTTTACGATACAATGAATATGACATCCGATAAATATCATACGTACGCTGAATATGCACGTCGTACTCTTTTACGTTTACGAATCGTTCAGGGACTTAGTGACGAACTAAGGACACTTATTGTTATTCGGGGTATCGATAGCCCTCAGGTTCGTGCGGCTGCTGCAAACGCGAATTTAACCCCAGACAACCTCGTTTCCTTTCTCTCTATTTACACTAAGCGAAATAAAGACAAGCCTAAGTTCCCTTCAAAGAAACCCCAATTACAAAAGCGTGGATATACTTCTAACATTAATTGTTTTGTATGTGGCCAACGAGGTCACTTAAGTCGAAATTGTTCAAAAAAATTTAAATCTGTAACTAGTTCGCCGGTTCAACGCAATACTAACATTTGTAATTTTTGTAAGAAACCGGGACACAACGAAGATGTTTGTTTCGCGAAAACACGTTCAGAACCGCGTAATTACCGTAATGTTAATCTCTGCTCCGATCGATCTACCTCGGACGTACCAAACCACGACATAACCACCGCTGTGGTAGAAGGTATTCCCATGGATGTTCTCATAGATAGTGGTGCTCTAAATGTCTCATTAATTTCTTACGATGTTCTTAAGTACATTCCATGTCAACAAAAAACAACTCGTTGTATACTAAAAGGTATAAGCGACACCGAAATAGTTGCCACTTCGTTTGTTACGGTCACAGTTGAATTTAGAGACATTAGCATTGAAGTGGATCTGGTTGTAGTGCCTTCCATTTATATGAATACGCCCATCATTATCGGGACTGATGTTCTTAACCGTGACGGGGTGACATACATACGCACAAAAGACGAACAGTATCTCACGCGTTCAGATAAACCATCATCTTGCATAAATACAGTCACAGTTGAAAACCTCGATCAAATAAATACACCCCTTCAGGGTTCTGACCGTATTGCCTTGCATTCCGTAATTGCCGAGTTTTCTGAATATTTAATTTCCGGTACTGCCGCGACTACTGTAAAAACAGGGGAAATGGAAATCAAACTTACAAGCACTACCCCTGTAGTATATCGTCCATACAAACTCTCTTACGCGGAAAAATTGAAGGTTAGAGAGATTACAAATGATCTTTTGAACAAGGGTATAATTCGAAGATCTAAATCCGAATACGCAAGTCCAATTATTTTGGTTAAAAAGCGAGACGGTTCGGATCGATTATGCGTGGATTTTAGAGCTCTCAACCGAATCACGGTTAAAGATCGATACCCATTACCCCTAATTGACGATCACATTGATAGATTAGGGAATCACAAATACTTCTCTAGCCTTGACATGGCCACTGGTTTTCACCAGATACCCATAAAAAAAGAATGCATCCATTTAACGGGGTTTGTGACACCGGAAGACCATTTTGAATATGTCAAAATGCCGTTTGGTCTAGCCAATTCACCCATAGTCTATCAGCGTATCATCAACGATACCTTACGTGACTGTATTAACGAAGGAAACGTATTGGTTTACGTGGATGATGTGCTCCTTTTGAGTAATTCGGTATCAGAAGGCATACAGTTACTTCGTAAAGTACTGTACACACTTACACAGGCAGGTTTTTCCATTAACCTTAAAAAATGTTCCTTTTTAGTAACCGAGGTAGAGTATTTAGGCAGGCTTATTAGCCAAGGTCAGGTGAGACCGAGCCCTAGAAAAATAGATGCTCTCTTGAATACATCACCGCCTAAAAATGTGAAGCAGGTCCGACAACTTCTTGGGCTTGCCGGTTACTTCCGCAGGTACATAAAGGGATACGCCATTAAAACTGCTCCTATAGCACGCCTGACGAGAAAGGGTATTGACTTTCAATGGAGTGTCGAGTGCGAAGCAATTCGTCAAGAATTAATTACTCATTTGACTTCAGAACCAGTGCTCACAATTTTCAATCCTCAGCTTCCAACTGAAGTACATACAGATGCGAGCAGTGTTGGCTATGGAGCAGTGCTATTACAAACCCATCCGGATGGTAAGAAACATGTAGTGTCATATTTCAGCAAGGTGACCCAAGGTGCTGAGTGTAAGTACCATTCATATGAGCTTGAGACGCTTGCTGTTGTTAAAGGGCTTCAACACTTCCGACACTATTTAGTTGGCATCAAATTTGTAGTTGTTACCGACTGTAACGCTTTAAAATCCACAGAAAAGAAGAAAGATCTTGTGCCTCGTGTAGCGCGCTGGTGGATATATCTTCAGGATTTCGATTTCTCCATCGAGTATCGCAAGGGAGAAATGTTGCCTCACGTGGACTACTTGAGTCGTAATCCAGCCGGTACTGTCAATTATATTTCTAGGCCTCGCAACTGGGCACAAATAGCTCAAGCAGCTGACAATGAAACACAAGACCTTCTTCAAAAGCTTCGAGATGGCAGCCTTGATACAAATCGGTATGTAGCTCGCAACGATCTCCTTTACTATAAATATGTACCGGTGGGTGAGGAGCCTCGTCTCCTTTGCTTCATCCCAAAAGGGAATCGTCTGAGCCTACTTCGAATATTTCACGATGAGCACGAACATATTGGAGCCGAGAAAACCATGGATCTGATATTGAAACATTTTTGGTTCCCTGGACTCAAGCAGTTCGTTGATAAGTACGTTGCCCACTGCTTAGTGTGCCTATCAAAAAAACGCGTACCACGAAATCCATTGCAGCCCATTACGTCGTGGGAAAAGCCAGAGGTACCTTTTCAAACTGTTCATATGGACGCATTAGGTCCACTGCCGGTATCTAAAGGATATAAATTCATAATGGTGATGGTTGATGCTTTTTCGAAGTATTGCTTGTTGTATCCCATTTCACGACAGGATGTAGAGGAGCTCAAAAATGTCGTCAAAAAATCAATTTCTTTATTTGGTGTACCAAAACTTATAATTACTGACAAAGGACGTATGTTCGAATCGACCGAATTTGCAAAATGGATCAACGAACTCGGATGTGACCTCCACCACATAACACCCGAAATGCATCATGCCAACGGACAAGTTGAGAGGTACATTCGCACAGTATTAAATATGATTCGGATTCAGGTCAACTATAGAAATGCTTCATGGTCGGATACTCTATGGAAGATTCAACTAGTTCTAAATATAACTAAACAGAAGACAATTCGATCTTCTCCACTAAATATCCTGATCGGAACTGAAACAAGCACTCCGGTTATCCGTGCCTTGGTACGTGATGTAGCTCTTGATACAACATCGCCTAATCGGGAAGCCGTTCGAGAAATGTCACGAAATAGAGTTCGTACACTGCTTAAGGACAACCAGGCCAAACAGGACAACCGTGTAAATAAAAACAGACACGAGCCACGAAAGTTTAACCTTGATGATTTTGTTTTTGTTATCAAGTTTTCACAGGTTACTGGAAAGCTCGACCCAGGCATGCGTGGTCCATACAAAGTCGTGAAGATCTTGCCGAGTGGACGCTATGAACTAAAACTTCTTAGCGGTGGTTATGGCAAGACGACTCAAGCGGCAGCACAATACATGATACCATGGCGGGGCGAATGGTGCCCGGAGACATGTGCTGCGTTTTTTGAAAGTAAGCAATTTTAATACAATGTCCTTAATGATTCGTAAAATCGTGGATTTGCTCGTCTCAATCAAAAGTTTGTGTTAGTTAAAATAAGAAACAAAGAAAGTAATTAAACAATTAAAATAATCAAATCCGTCGCTCAAACACATTTTGTTTAAATATTTTTGATTTAGATGAGCAATGAAACAAATCATTAAGTTTGCTTATGAGTCACAGAGGCAGATGGTCTGATAAGGGAGCTGATACAGTCTTCCTCATCACGGCATCCTCGGGCGTTGGTTCTGTTAACCAAGGCGTCCTCGGGCGTTGGTTTTGCTAATCAAGGCGTCCACGAGTTCTGGTTTTTATTAACCAGGGTACTATGGCGTTGACTGTGTTTACAAAGTCGTTGGTAAACGTCTACACATGTCAAGTCGCCTTGTGCGTCGAGTATTATCATTCTCGAGTCGCACTGGCGTCGACCGCTTTGGTGTCGAGTCGCCTCATGCGTTGACATATTGTTGTCAAGTCGCATTGGCGTTGACAATTTTATTGTCAAGTCGCCTTGTGCGTCGAGTATTATCATTCTCGAGTCGCACTGGCGTCGACCGCTTTGGTGTCGAGTCGCCTCATGCGTTGACATATTGTTGTCAAGTCGCATTGGCGTTGACAATTTTATTGTCAAGTCGCCTTGTGCGTCGAGTATTTTCATTCTCGAGTCGCACTGGCGTCGACCGCTTTGGTGTCGAGTCGCCTCATGCGTTGACATATTGTTGTCAAGTCGCATTGGCGTTGACAATTTTATTGTCAAGTCGCCAGGGACCCGTAGCATGTCTGCTAGGCGGGTAGTCGCGTTGTTTGCGACACTGTTGCAGGTGGCAATTTTCTGCAACAAATCCAGATCAGAGTCATGTATTAGAACATTTGAATACACCAAATTTTAAGTGCAAAAAGAGAGACGTCTCTATAGGTTGTGATGTATGAAAGCTTAGTAATGTCAGAGGTTTCGTGAGTGACGAATGAATTAAGTGACTGTTGTGTGAAAGGGGCATACTCGAGATTGAATGGAAATGATGCACTCTCTGAGCAATTAGTTCTAATTCTTTAATTCTGTTTTTAGGCGAAAATGAAAACTCCAACCAGGCGAGTTCGGTCGATACTTCATCCGAACTACCCGTGGATGAAAATCTGAAGGCAGGAACATCAAATACCGAGGTTGCTGGCTGTAGCACTACGGTCGAGGGCGACCTACAGTCAGGAGAGGCCGTATAAGCTAAGCTTCTTTAAAATCGGACAAACAATTTTTTGCTACTACCCGAATCGTATAAAAGAGCGGTAACAGATGTTTGTAGACACATTTCCTTGTCGACAGTCCGAGAGGTCGGATCGCTGGTCACGTGAGCCCTTTAATTACTCTTTTGTTTACGTTTATTTCTATTATCGAATTGCTGTGTGTTTTTGTTAAAGTGTTGATTGACATTTTGTTTCCTTAAATAAATTGTAAGAAATAGAAATACAGAGTGTTTGTCATATTTGTTATTTTTTTTTATCTTTAACCACTTCTGATCCTTACATTACAATATTATAAATTAAGGTTGTTCAAATTACATTATACAGAATTACCACACTAATTATTATTAAAACACTTAGAACTAAATAATTTAAAATATATTTTTTTTCTGGCTTTTATTTGTGCCAAAAAGGCACAGATTATTT
>NW_025919931.1:0-12571 GCF_905147765.1 Vanessa atalanta
AAAATGTACTTCGAATATTTAGAGTTTCGGATCGCTTAAGAAGACTTTCAAGAGCGATCCGATTCTTATAGCGAATAATCGATACAGATTCTGTTTATAAAAATTAATAGCTCCGGAACGGAGACGCCGATCCGGGAGTGAGATGTCTCGATGGATGCAGGGCAGAGGGCCCTACAAATGCGCCAAAGAGCAAAACAAGATAAGATTACAAATGAACGAATTAAAAATAAAAAACAGAAAAATATAATGAAAAAAGGTGAAAAATTTTTCGGTTTTCGACCGATAACTCTCGAACGGATAGGCCGATCCGGGAGATTGAAATGTCAACGGATGCAGAGCAGAGGGCCCCACAATCGCGCCGAACACGGAAAAAAGATCGAAACAATAATAAAAAAAGATATAAACGAAAAACTTAAAAATAGCTTAAAAACAGACAAAAACGGGAGATATAGGTAAGTAAAAGGTGGAATAATAATTTTAATAGTGAGAACTGAATGAGGTATTTTTTTCAGATTTTTACGACAAGAAATGGAGAAAAAATTTTGAAAAATGTACTTCGAATATTTAGAGTTTCGGATCGCTTAAGAAGACTTTCAAGAGCGATCCGATTCTTATAGCGAATAATCGATACAGATTCTGTTTATAAAAATTAATAGCTCCGGAACGGAGACGCCGATCCGGGAGTGAGATGTCTCGATGGATGCAGGGCAGAGGGCCCTACAAATGCGCCAAAGAGCAAAACAAGATAAGATTACAAATGAACGAATTAAAAATAAAAACCAGAAAAATATAATGAAAAAAGGTGAAAAATTTTTCGGTTTTCGACCGATAACTCTCGAACGGATAGGCCGATCCGGGAGATTGAAATGTCAACGGATGCAGAGCAGAGGGCCCCACAATCGCGCCGAACACGGAAAAAAGATCTTAAAAAAACTTAAAAATAGCTTAAAAACAGACTAAAACGGGAGATATAGGTAAGTAAAAAGTGGAATAATAATTTTAATAGTGAGAACTGAATGAGGTATTTTTTTCAGATTTTTACGACAAGAAATGGAGAAAAAATTTTGAAAAATGTACTTCGAATATTTAGAGTTTCGGATCGCTTAAGAAGACTTTCAAGAGCGATCCGATTCTTATAGCGAATAATCGATACAGATTCTGTTTATAAAAATTAATAGCTCCGGAACGGAGACGCCGATCCGGGAGTGAGATGTCTCGATGGATGCAGGGCAGAGGGCCCTACAAATGCGCCAAAGAGCAAAACAAGATAAGATTACAAATGAACGAATTAAAAATAAAAAACAGAAAAATATAATGAAAAAAGGTGAAAAATTTTTCGGTTTTCGACCGATAACTCTCGAACGGATAGGCCGATCCGGGAGATTGAAATGTCAACGGGTGCAGAGCAGAGGGCCCCACAATCGCGCCGAACACGGAAAAAAGATCGAAACAATAATAAAAAAAGATATAAACGAAAAACTTAAAAATAGCTTAAAAACAGACAAAAACGGGAGATATAGGTAAGTAAAAGGTGGAATAATAATTTTAATAGTGAGAACTGAATGAGGTATTTTTTTCAGATTTTTACGACAAGAAATGGAGAAAAAATTTTGAAAAATGTACTTCGAATATTTAGAGTTTCGGATCGCTTAAGAAGACTTTCAAGAGCGATCCGATTCTTATAGCGAATAATCGATACAGATTCTGTTTATAAAAATTAATAGCTCCGGAACGGAGACGCCGATCCGGGAGTGAGATGTCTCGATGGATGCAGGGCAGAGGGCCCTACAAATGCGCCAAAGAGCAAAACAAGATAAGATTACAAATGAACGAATTAAAAATAAAAAACAGAAAAATATAATGAAAAAAGGTGAAAATTTTTTCGGTTTTCGACCGATAACTCTCGAACGGATAGGCCGATCCGGGAGATTGAAATGTCAACGGATGCAGAGCAGAGGGCCCCACAATCGCGCCGAACACGGAAAAAAGATCGAAACAATAATAAAAAAAGATATAAACGAAAAACTTAAAAATAGCTTAAAAACAGACAAAAACGGGAGATATAGGTAAGTAAAAGGTGGAATAATAATTTTAATAGTGAGAACTGAATGAGGTATTTTTTTCAGATTTTTACGACAAGAAATGGAGAAAAAATTTTGAAAAATGTACTTCGAATATTTAGAGTTTCGGATCGCTTAAGAAGACTTTCAAGAGCGATCCGATTCTTATAGCGAATAATCGATACAGATTCTGTTTATAAAAATTAATAGCTCCGGAACGGAGACGCCGATCCGGGAGTGAGATGTCTCGATGGATGCAGGGCAGAGGGCCCTACAAAAGCGCCAAAGAGCAAAACAAGATAAGATTACAAATGAACGAATTAAAAATAAAAAACAGAAAAATATAATGAAAAAAGGTGAAAAATTTTTCGGTTTTCGACCGATAACTCTCGAACGGATAGGCCGATCCGGGAGATTGAAATGTCAACGGATGCAGAGCAGAGGGCCCCACAATCGCGCCGAACACGGAAAAAAGATCGAAACAATAATAAAAAAAGATATAAACGAAAAACTTAAAAATAGCTTAAAAACAGACAAAAACGGGAGATATAGGTAAGTAAAAGGTGGAATAATAATTTTAATAGTGAGAACTGAATGAGGTATTTTTTTCAGATTTTTACGACAAGAAATGGAGAAAAAATTTTGAAAAATGTACTTCGAATATTTAGAGTTTCGGATCGCTTAAGAAGACTTTCAAGAGCGATCCGATTCTTATAGCGAATAATCGATACAGATTCTGTTTATAAAAATTAATAGCTCCGGAACGGAGACGCCGATCCGGGAGTGAGATGTCTCGATGGATGCAGGGCAGAGGGCCCTACAAATGCGCCAAAGAGCAAAACAAGATAAGATTACAAATGAACGAATTAAAAATAAAAAACAGAAAAATATAATGAAAAAAGGTGAAAAATTTTTCGGTTTTCGACCGATAACTCTCGAACGGATAGGCCGATCCGGGAGATTGAAATGTCAACGGATGCAGAGCAGAGGGCCCCACAATCGCGCCGAACACGGAAAAAAGATCGAAACAATAATAAAAAAAGATATAAACGAAAAACTTAAAAATAGCTTAAAAACAGACAAAAACGGGAGATATAGGTAAGTAAAAGGTGGAATAATAATTTTAATAGTGAGAACTGAATGAGGTATTTTTTTCAGATTTTTACGACAAGAAATGGAGAAAAAATTTTGAAAAATGTACTTCGAATATTTAGAGTTTCGGATCGCTTAAGAAGACTTTCAAGAGCGATCCGATTCTTATAGCGAATAATCGATACAGATTCTGTTTATAAAAATTAATAGCTCCGGAACGGAGACGCCGATCCGGGAGTGAGATGTCTCGATGGATGCAGGGCAGAGGGCCCTACAAATGCGCCAAAGAGCAAAACAAGATAAGATTACAAATGAACGAATTAAAAATAAAAAACAGAAAAATATAATGAAAAAAGGTGAAAAATTTTTCGGTTTTCGACCGATAACTCTCGAACGGATAGGCCGATCCGGGAGATTGAAATGTCAACGGATGCAGAGCAGAGGGCCCCACAATCGCGCCGAACACGGAAAAAAGATCGAAACAATAATAAAAAAAGATATAAACGAAAAACTTAAAAATAGCTTAAATACAGACAAAAACGGGAGATATAGGTAAGTAAAAGGTGGAATAATAATTTTAATAGTGAGAACTGAATGAGGTATTTTTTTCAGATTTTTACGACAAGAAATGGAGAAAAAATTTTGAAAAATGTACTTCGAATATTTAGAGTTTCGGATCGCTTAAGAAGACTTTCAAGAGCGATCCGATTCTTATAGCGAATAATCGATACAGATTCTGTTTATAAAAATTAATAGCTCCGGAACGGAGACGCCGATCCGGGAGTGAGATGTCTCGATGGATGCAGGGCAGAGGGCCCTACAAATGCGCCAAAGAGCAAAACAAGATAAGATTACAAATGAACGAATTAAAAATAAAAAACAGAAAAATATAATGAAAAAAGGTGAAAAAATTTTCGGTTTTCGACCGATAACTCTCGAACGGATAGGCCGATCCGGGAGATTGAAATGTCAACGGGTGCAGAGCAGAGGGCCCCACAATCGCGCCGAACACGGAAAAAAGATCGAAACAATAATAAAAAAAGATATAAACGAAAAACTTAAAAATAGCTTAAAAACAGACAAAAACGGGAGATATAGGTAAGTAAAAGGTGGAATAATAATTTTAATAGTGAGAACTGAATGAGGTATTTTTTTCAGATTTTTACGACAAGAAATGGAGAAAAAATTTTGAAAAATGTACTTCCAACCTAACCTAACCTAACCTAACCATATCGATACATGTAACAATGGCGGCCAGTCCTGATCCTACATTGCTGCAATGGTTGGTAACTACAAACGACGTTAAACAATTATGGGCAGCTCAACCGACTTTTTTGATCTCACAGGCGGTCTACACCCTTGCGGGTGTTATAACTTTGATACACGCATTCAGCAAGGGTGGGCGGTGGCCTTATTTTTGGCTCGGGACCGTACTGCATGGAATTTATGCGGACAATTTCTGGCATTTTGTTCTTCCCCAATATGACAACTTCTGGCATTCGCAGGCGCCTATCGTGTTCCTCGGTGCTCGTCTGCCCTTACACATCATTCTGTTATATCCAGCATTCATTTATCATGCCGCATATGCAGTGCATAAACTGAATTTACCAAGGTATGCGCAACCGTTTGCCGTGGGCTTGATAACAGTGTTAATTGATATTCCATATGATATAGTAGCTGTTAAATTCGTACATTGGACATGGCACGACACGGACCCGAATATCTTCGATCGTCACTATTGGGTGCCTTGGAATTCCTATTATTTCCATTGCACATTTGCATCTAGTTTCTACTTCTTCTTCGACTCGAGTAGAAGGTGGCTGGCGCCTCGAGTGGCGCAATGGTCATCCGCTACAAAAGGAGTCGAATGGAAGTCTTTGTTGATAGCGACACTATTGGGCATGCCTGGTGGTGTTCTATTGTTTATTCCTATTTATCATTCACTTCATGACGTGTACAAAATACACTCTGAAGTTACTTTCTCTCTATTATTCTCTATTTATTTCGTCATCGTCGTGTTAGGCCTTCTTAGTGACCGTGAGAAGAATAAAGACAAGCTAACGAAGATCGATTATGTATTGATATTACAACTTGCCGTTCACTATGTAATTTATTGGGTGTTTGTGGTGTTTTTCAACCCTGAGAAGGAATGGTCTACAGGCTTACACGAGCCGGTCGGCCCTTGTAATGAAGTGGCTTTGTTAACGTCACCCTTTGGACAGTCTTTGTACAAGTTTTGTGTGTTGTATATTTTTTTTTTACTTATTTCTTTCCTACTATTGTAGAGGGGTCGAGACGCGACCACACCCGCTTGGTTGCAGGCGCATCTAAGCGGGATTCATTTATTCGTTTGTCTCCTCATTTACGGGGGAGCAAACCTTTTCTGCGGGTCCGCTGAGTCGGGTTGGCCGAACAGCGGACGGAGGCATGATTCAGTGCCGCCGTCGGTGGGCTTGGCTTAACCGCCCGGCCCCAGAGGAAGGACACCTCTAAGATAAAAAACCACCCAATCCCAAGTGGCCTCGCAGCGCGATGGGATGCATGGCCGAAGGGTATTTCGGTCCCGAATTCGTTTCGATATATGTTTTTATTAGCTAATAAGTATGCACAATGCTGTATATGAGGAATCGGATATCTGTCCGGCTTAGTAATAAAGTTTAAACGCCGATAGTCTCCGCACGGTCGTAATTCTCCATTTTTCTTGACTACTACATGAAGTGGAGAAGACTAGTTACTCTTGCTTGGTGTAGACCAAGTCTTGCATCCTTTGGAATTCAGCCTTTACCTTTTCAAATTTATCCGGTGGTAAAGGACGCGGGCGCGCGAACACAGGCGGCCCGTTTGTTTCTATGTAATGGACTACAGAGTGGCGTGGAGTATCTTTGAAACACATTGGCTTAGTAATATCGGGATATAATGCTAATAAGTCATATAATGTGCGCGTGCGCTGTTGGACGTATAAGAAGAGAATATGGTTTAATCGCATAAATAGTGTTTTTATTGTGTTGTTTTTCTTGTAATGTTGTTAATACAATAATACCACACGTACAGTTTTGTTTGAACTGCAATTTAACAAGCATTCCTATATAAGAGAAGATTTTACAGTTTTAGTGGTGATCGTATTTAGTTACGAGTAATACGCAGTGCCCTTGCAGTGACCTTAAGAGTGACCATTTAAGAACAAAAGAACTTAATGAGCTGCCCGGCTTTAAGCTTCGCCTTAATTATTATAAATAGCCAAGTTTCGAAGCGATAGCTTAAAGAACGTTTGGTCCAGCGTAGAGCGTGCTTGCTTTTTGAGTTCCTCACTTACCGCGACGACTCCGAGTTCAAACCCCACTAGAACCGATATACGTTTTTAAAAATTATAATAATTTCTAAGTCGCATTATTTGTAAGACAAATTACAATGAAGTTTGCCTGCTGCAATTTGACGACAGGTGTCGCTAGTGACTGCTTGTTGTGTACAAAGTGTGGTCATAATTATCACTTTAGATGCTTACACCCAACCGAAAAACGTAAAGAATTATCTCAAGAATTAAAAAAACACTGGATTTGTCCGGAATGCACAATAAATCAACCCAGAACTGCGAGAAACGACAGTACACCAGTGCGAGTACAGACCAGTGAAAGTAATGTAAACCCGCGTAGAGGTGCTGCTTCCGGTATATATGAAGATTTTGTTTTGGATACTGCTGATAAAACATCTTTTATTGAATTGATTAGATCCATAATTTCAACAGAATTGGCCAGTTTAAAAGGTGATTTTAAAACTTCTATGTATCCCATTCAAGAAGAGTTAAAAACATTTAAAAAAGAATTTCAAATAATAAAAGAAAGTTTGGATTTTATAAATTCAAAATTTGATGAAATTAATAAACGAATTGAATACTGCGAAGGAGAAGTGAATGTTTTATCTCAAAAATGTATGGAAATCGGTAAGCTGTGCAGTTCTGTAGAAGAAATTGAATTTCATAATAATAAGCGAGAACAGTGGGCCCGAAAATCTAATGTTGAAGTTTATGGAATTCCAGAAAGAAAAAATGAAAACCTGATCTCGTTTTTACAAACAATTTTTGATAAAACAAACTTACGATTTAATATAAATACGGATATAGACTTCATCACCAGAGTCGCTTCTAAAAAAACCGATGGGAAGAAATCTAAACCAATTATTGTGCGTTTCATATGTAGATGGAAAAAAGATGAATTTTTGTCCGCGGTTAGGAAACTAAAACTAAAATGTTGTGATATAGGCTTCAATGGTAACAATAACTCAATATTTTTTAATGACCACCTCACTAGTCTAAATAAAGCCTTATTGCAATCTGTGAAGAAAGCGGCAAAAGAAAAAAATTATGAGTTCGTGTGGGTCAAAAACTGCAGTATCATGGCCCGGCGTTCTAACACAAGTCCGGTTTTGCATTTCATGAAGTCTAGTGATTTAAAAAAAATTGTATAAGTAGCTTTGTTTGTCTTTCTCAAATATTTTATATTGTTTTATATATGTTAATAATTCTGTTATTGGAATCAAGTATTTTGAGCACAACTATGGGACGTCAAATTATTTTATGTTACTATTTTGGACACGATTTTGGACATAAAAAATTATTGATATTAATATTTAATACATACCTAAATACGCTCTCTCCTGCGAATATATTTATAAAAACTAGTAACACGATAATTATTCTTTGTGTTTACAGTGATTAAAAATTATTCAATTTTATATCAAAATGTACGCGGCTTACGTACTAAGACTAATTCCTTTTTCAGGAAAATAATAAATGTTGATTATGATATTGTTTGTTTAAGCGAAACATGGCTTTGTGAGGGCATTTTCAGTGAAGAACTTTTTGATTCTAGATATTCGGTGTATCGACACGACCGTAACTATGATAAGCTTGGTAATAGTGTGGGTGGTGGCGTTTTAATTGCAGTGAAGTCTGAAATATCAGTTCGTTCATCATTATCAATTGTGGTTAAAAATCATGCAGCCGAGATAATTAAGGTCTCTATCGCACTTGACTTAGAACCCATATCAAGACGATTTCATGTTTATTGTTGTTATTTCCCTCATGGCAGTTACCATAGTGAATGTCTTTGTGATTGTTTTGAACTTATTTCGAATGAAGTATTATTGTATCCTGATGATATTTATTTAGTAGTTGGTGATTTTAACATATCTAATGCTGTTTGGGATAGAGTTGGAAAATTTATGAATCTACGTAATTTTAATGATAACGACATAGGTATTGATTCCATATTTAATTTTTTAAACTTTACTGATTTAAAGCAGTTTAACTGTGTTCCTAATGTTAACGGACGATACTTAGATCTAGTAATTTATAACACACATTGCACAGTATGCCCAAGTGACTTTTATCTCGTTAATGAAGACGCTCACCATCCGACACTTAATATTAAATTAAATCTTTCCGATACTACGCAAAACTTTTCAGTTCCTCGTAAAATTCGCTTATTTCAAAAAGCCAACTATGACGAAATCAATAACATTATAGCCAGAACCGATTGGTATGACTTATTGAGCGCTTGTAATGTTTCCGATGCCGTTGTTATGTTTTATGAAACTATTAACTCTATAATATCTCAACATGTCCCAACAAAAGTTATGAAAGGTGATAAACATTTCCCCTTCTGGTATTCTCGCGGATTAATCAAAATTATTCGTAACAAATTGCACTTTCATAGGCGATGGAAGATCTATGGCCGATCATCAGACTACGACACGTTCAGTCTTTTACGGGATCGTCAAAAACAAGTGCAAATTGATTGTTATGATACATACATATATCAATCTGAGATAAAAATTAATAAAAACAGCAAGTTTTTTTGGACTTTTGTTAAGTCTAAAAAGGCTGCTGCTGGTATACCTGATAATATGTTCTTTGGGAATGAGGTGGGTAATGATGGTAACAAAATATGTCAGTTATTTAATGACTATTTTAAGTCGGTTTATGCAGAGCCTGTTGCCAGCTTTAGCTACCCCGGAATAACATCGAGTAATCATGCCTCTTGCTGCAGTAATTTATCGATCGGTTTTGTTACACTGAGTACTAACATCATTAAGAAATATTTGAAAACGTTACAAATAGACAAGGGTTCGGGACCTGATGGGTTGCCGCCTATTTTTTTGAAATCATGTTGTGAATCTTTGGCTTATCCACTTATTATATTATTTTCTAAATCGTTAAGTTCTGGAATTATGCCTGACACTTGGAAGCGCTCTTATGTTGTACCAATATATAAGTATGGTGACAAGCATAATATTGAAAATTATAGGCCAATTTCTAAATTGTCAACTATAGCGAAGCTTTTCGAAAAAATTGTTTATGACCAAATTTACCCTTGTCTTAGGCCAATGTTAATTAATCAGCAACATGGGTTTATAAACAGAAAATCCACGGAAAGCAACCTATGTGAATTTATCCATCATATATCTACTGGAATGGATCAAGGATACCAAGTAGACGTCGTGTATACCGATTATTCTAAGGCATTTGATAAGATACCACATGCATTATTAGTACATAAACTAGAGAAAACCGGTATACATGGCGATCTACTTCGATGGCTGTCTTCTTACCTGGAGAATCGTAGTCAAGCTGTAACAATTAAAGGACATACTTCTTCTTTCGTGCCTATATCTTCCGGTGTGCCCCAGGGTTCGCACCTCGGTCCTCTACTGTTTAATATATTTATTAATGATATACAAATAGTTTTCGAGAATTCAAATATTCTTCTATATGCTGACGACATGAAAATCTTTAGACGAGTAACTCAAACTTCTGATTGCATACTCCTACAGAATGACCTAGACAAATTATGTAAGTACTGCTCAGACAACTATTTGTGTTTAAATGTAAAGAAATGTAATGTTATCTCTTTCACTCGTAAAACTAAAGTTATTAACTTCAATTACCATCTAAATAACAATATCGTTGCACGAGTTACCGAGGTGCGAGACTTGGGTATTTACATTGATAGCAAACTAACTTTTAAGTCCCACATTAATTACGTTACAGCTAAAGCTTTCCGAATGCTTGGATTTGTTTTAAGAGTAGGTAGGGATTTTAAAAACGCAAATACTTTAATACTTTTATATAATTCGTTTGTTAGATCGGTCCTCGAATTTGGTTCAACTGCTTGGAATCCCTTTTATAAATGCCATATTATGCAATTAGAGAAAATTCAACGCAAATTTATTAAACATTTGAGTTATAAGTTTTTGCCGCAAAATCAGGATATTTCACCCATTCCGTCTTTAGAATACCGTCGCATGGAGAGAGATCAATTGTTTTTATTTAAGATACTTCAAAATTTTGTAGATTCACCCTATCTGTTACAAAATATATGCTTTAGATGTCCTAAAATTAATACGCGTCATCAGTCCCTTTTTCATTTACCTATCACAAAAACCAAATATGCTCAAAATACTTTTATTTTCCGTGCCTGTGATAAATATAATAAATGTTTTTCCAATATAGATTTTACAATGTGTACAAAAAAAAAATTAAAAAAAGAAATTAGTAATGCCTGTAATTTGTAATAATTTTTTTTTTTTTTAATAATTTATGTTTAACTTATGATTTTTTTTTTTTAATTAATTGTCTTAATTTTCATTGATCATATTATTATTTTGCTCAATGTCATCAATTTTTATATTTTAATTTTAATTTTAATCTGTTATTTTATATTTTGGCCAACGTGTGTTTATACGTGTTTATACGTTTTATTCTTCTTAGCTCCAAATGAACTTGTAATCGGTGGAAACTTAATTGGTCTATGTATTTATTTTTGTATGAATTATTTTCAATTGATTGGTTGTAATACTGTTTGTTTCCCAATAAATAAATAAAAAAAAAAAAAAAAAAAGTCACTATACGGATGGTTAGAGTTTATAGTTGTTATCGATCCTTGACCATCTAATCTCACTGACGCTAACACAGATAAATTCGTAATTTCGTCTATTAGTTTCTTCCTGAATACGTCTACTACTAATTTATAGTGGCTTAAAACGTCTGCGCCTAAAATTGGTTGATTTACTTCTGCTATAACGAAAGTCCAACGGTAGGGTCGCCGTAAATTTAAATCTAAAATAAGAGTTTTTATACCATATGTTTTTATTTCGGTTTCCATTAGCTGCGTACAGTCTGTACTCACTACAACTGTTACTACGATAAGGTCTCTTAGTCGCTGGAATAACTGAAATATTCGCACCAGTGTCCACTAAAAAATTGTAACCACTGTTTTTGTCCATAACACATAGGCGTTTAGAAGTCAAAATGGTGCCAATCTCCGCCTCCGATTGCACCATATTTAGTTTTCCTGATTGATCTTTTTCCAAGCACACGGCTCCATACATTTCGTTGCTCTATTCCGGTAGCGATAATGATACGAACAAAGCCAATCCGCACTATCGGGCGTGCGCCGGCTCATATTACGCCGTCGCGATGTAGACCGAGAGCGTGCGCGCCGAAAGTTGTGTATGCGATTTCTAAATGTAGGTTTTTGTGTTTCTAAATAATTTATCCGCAGATTTAATTTAGCTATTTTGGCCAAAATTAAAGCTGTGTCATTAGAACTTGAAGTATTAGCCCTTATTTCCGAAATTTCTTGTGGCCTTGACGTCTCTATTATCTTGTCAGCGATAGCGGCCAGATTTTCTAAATTCTTTACATCTGTAGCCGCTAAGACAGCTCGCACTGAGGCAGGAAGGTGTCCTTGCCACATAATAGATAGGGATTCGTCTGGAATTTTATCTCTCGCCAAATCCTTCATTTTTCGAAGTAATTGAGACGGTTTTTGATCTCCCAATTCCATCTCGCTGAGTAATTTTTGAAATTGCCGAATTTCAGATTCTTCATATAATTGCAATAAGCGTGATTTTAGAGCTTCAAATTTCTTAGTCTCGGGCGGCTTTAATAAAATGTCACTTACTTTTTGAATCACCTCCTCGCCTAATTTAGCAACAACCAAATTGTATTTTGCTTCATCTCTCAGTATCTGCGGTCCAAGTATTGCATCAGTTTGTACAAACCATAATCTGGGTTTATCACACCAGAACTCCGGAATCCTCGACGAAACTGTTATCGATGCTAAACCGGAGGAGTCATTTTGCGCTGCTGCTCCTGAACTGTTGGCGCTCGTCATTATGTAGGTTCTTGTGTCGGGGTCACCAAATACACCTTTACTGTAGGTATTTTTTATAATTTAATTAAATATTACAAGAGGTGCAGAACAAACTACGAATCCAATTTTTACGTCTCTTTATTGCGTTTTCTACAGTATGACTGGCTGTACAGAGAAGTTACAACATCGAGCACGACTATCTTATTACAACAATATAGTGTTACAAAATTAAATACCTATGTGCACACGGCACAAGAGTATCACAAT